>NC_060178.1:62255940-62433812 GCF_021184085.1 Oncorhynchus gorbuscha
GAATGATCCTCGATCCTCAACTTCAAAGGCGAGTTTTCTATTAGGCCTAGTGCGTTATGTATCTATATTAAATCCAACTCCATAATAAATTATTAACATCTTGGGTTCACATTATTAGGCTCTCAACTTCATAAAAAAAGGTCATAGACACAAGAAAAAACGTAGGTAGCTAACAGAAGAACACAAAACGAAAACAAAGCTCTCTACCAATCGCACAAATGTCACCATTTAAACATGGGACTTCCCTACGTAGCATGAAAAACACCCAGGCCGCAAGATGAACTGCTGGAAGATCTATCGCCCAAAAAGCCAAACGTATTATTTCTAGCTCCTCACACAAACACAAAGCACAGACCAGACCCCTCTCCAGAATGAGACTTCAATTGTGATGCATAGACTTGTTAAAGACGCGCGAGTAAAAAAAAGAAGGGTCGACAGTGATAGCTATGATGAGCCCAGATGCCCTCAGAGGAACTATGTATGCATTACAGCCTTTGTAGCACAAAAAAGGAGGGTTTAATCAATCCATCAAATTGACTGGAATTGTGAGAAAACCTCAGAAACCATATGGCCTCCAATCGTTTGTGTCCTTTTATGTGGAATGGGACACGCTTGTCTCCGTATTGCGCGCGGCTGGAGTTCGCCCTTGCCCCATTGCCGCTGTCACACCAGGGAGCAGTACTCATTTGTCCGCCGGTTTCACGCTTCTACGCAGAGAGTGAGTGAAAAACTCACAAACAGCCTGGAGAAGCTGGCCCAGAACTCGACGTTTTTGTGCCTCTTTTATGGCCTCTCTGTGCTCCAGATTGGCGTTTCTCACATCAATTCTATTGAGGAAATGAAAACACACTTTGCCGGGTCAGAAAGCAGGTTTTCAATGTGTAAGAAAAATTTATATTTTGCCTCGAGGTGCATGTTAATTTAATATTGGACCGAAATGTGAGCAAATATTTGGAAACAACTAAAATATTGCATTATAATATAGAATGCTGATTGCAATAAGAGCTGGAATTAAACTAACAATGGTCCCAAAATAATTTCATGCTATTTAGGCCTGTTCTTCAATAAAATGAATGGGAATAGTGAGAAACGAAATGTTTTATTTTGGAATACATTACACTTCATATGCCTACATTAGGTTGTAAATGGTGTTCTGGCATTAAAAGGCACTTACAGGTATACAAACCATTATAAATATATTAAAATGTGACTGATATTGCAAGCAACCAGGTGAAATATGATTTATCTTTGATTATTATTTTAGAAAATGTATTCCCATCGTTATCAAACGTTTGACATATGTAGGCCTAATTATAACACACACACACAGCCTAAACATACAGTATGTTTTGTGTATTTCAATATGAATGTCCCTATAATATTCAAACCATTACAGTCTTTAAAATAAAACATGCATTCAAATAATTCATAGGTTGAGTTACTAGCTAGTGTTATTAGCCCGTAATGGTAAGACTGTGTCTGTGTGTGTGTGTGTGTGTGTGTGTGTGTGTGTGTGTGTGTGTGTGTGTGTGTGTGTGTGTGTGTGTGTGTGTGTGTGTGTGTGTGTGTGTGTGTGTGTGTGTGTGTGTGTGTGTGTGTGTGTGTGTGTGTGTGTGTGTGGACAGATAATTTGTGGACAGGTTAAGTGTACATATTGCTTTTCTTTAAACTATTCCACGTTGGTTAATAAATGAATGGATGAATACAACAGCTGCCTGCATCTGCAAGACGACACAGTCCATGCGATGCTAAGTGTTCTTCATAAAAGCCTCATGAGTACATGTGGTGCATTAATGGCACTTCAAACTTTCGTCGTGGTAAGAGGGAGATAGATACAAAGGTAAAATCCTCAGTCATCCACGTCAATCTCCTCATCGTCGGAGCAGCCCTTACTGCTCGCATGGTCTGTATATGGCGATGAAGGCGAGGACAATAATAGTTTGTTAGATGTGTCATGCTCATGGTCCAATAGCGAAGGTGACTCGGCTCTGTTAGGGCCCAGCGCGCCGTTAGCTGCGCATTTTTCCAGCTCGGCTAGTTTGGCCATTTTCTCGAAAGACACTGTGCCCACGGCTTTGGCCGACTCCACGTCCGCCTTCATCTCCTCCAGGTCACGTTTGAGTTTAGCGCGCCGGTTTTGGAACCAGGTGATGACCTGTGCATTGGTGAGGCCGAGCTGCTGTGCTATCTGGTCACGGTCAGCTGGACTCAGGTACTTCTGGTACAAGAATCGCTTCTCCAACTCGTAGATCTGGTGGTTGGTGAAGGCCGTGCGAGACTTCCGGCGCTTTTTGGGGTTATTCCGCGAACCGAATAGTGTCGTGCCGTCTCGCCCTGTGAAATGATATTTAGAGAATAAGAATATTAGCCTATAGGCATTTAGTGAATCACCAGGCATAATGTCGCTCCAAGAAACCTTACAGAAATAACCGCTAGACTAATAACAGGCCTGTGTATGTATGGCTCATCTAAAACCACCACCACCAACAATAACAACAACAATATCGCCAATAGGCTAGGCTACGTATAGGCTAAATAATAACAGACGACAAAAAAAGTGATACAATAGGTCTAATGACAATAATCTTAAACTAAATATTGCATTAGTTATGAATATTATGTGGATTAGTATTTTGCATACGCTTAATATTCGTGTTTACATGGTGGAACTATTCAGCTCTAATATATTTTTGTTCACATAAAAATAACCAATTCGATACACATATGTATGTTCAAATTCCTTCACAGTTGTCAGCGTTTTGGCATGGCTCGTTATGCAAAAACAAGCATCGTGCTTTAATTAAAATGTCAAATTCTGAAAGAAATATGTCTGTGCACAGACCCACTACAAGCACACACACACATAGAGACCTTACATGATCTACTTCGTCAGTTGCATTTGTAGACCTTAAGCGGAATCACCCTAGGCTACACAGTCTGTACCTAATAACTGCATAGGATAAACAAAGATGTGACTGTTCAGACGTACCCTCTGCCGCTTGAAGAACACTGACTTCGAGGCCTTTGAAGGTTTTGCTGGCTAGCTCCTCCAGAGCGCAGAGTGGGGAGGTTTGGGTGAAAAAGGCACGGCTGCACAGACTGTGACCCGAAGAGGACAGCTTCTCGCTGCAGGAGAGCATGTGCGCCGTCCCGCAGCTGGAGTAACTTCTCTTCACCGACGGCTTGTTCAGGATGTCCTCTATACTGAACGGCGTCAGGGGCTTGCTGGAGTTGGCCGGCGGCGGGAGCTGGTTCAGCGCACTGCGTCTCCGGTCCTCCATAACCGTGGGCTCTTTGGAGGTCATAGTAGCTTATCAGGTGACTTCGGAGAGTTGTTTATGCTCTGGTTATACTTCAAAATAATTATGCCTAAATTAAAAGTTGTGGGAAATCCGATCACAGGTGCTTCTGCAACCGCATCTTGGTCGATTTGCCGCAGGGTAGGGAGACTTTGAGTCCAGTTACAGTCCCACTTCTCCTTTCCACGGTTCCGGGGTGACGCACGAGCCACAACATGAAACCATCCCGTGGACAGTGATGCCCAACAAACAAGTCGCAATTGGCCACGACTAACAATTGATCTCGTTCTCCCGCTCACTTTCTCTCCCTCTCACTTTCTCTCCCTCTCACTCTTTGGGTATATATGGTCCGGTGCAGGATTTAGCACGAGCTGAGCAGCGGTAATTAGAGGGAATGGCCGGGGGAGGAGTCGAATTTGAATACTTAATGCTCCCAGACTTTCGTTTAAGTCAGCAATTAAAATATATATATGTATTTTTTGTGTAATATTTTTCGGTAGGCTAGCTTATTTGGCTACCACATAATGGACGCATGAAAAAAATATTGGCCTAGGTTCATTATGGTTCAGATTGAATTAACTTTTGTAAAATGCAGGATCATTTGCTTGCAGTTATGATATGTAAGGTAACCTATCGAGAAAAAAAGTTTTTACTTGTTGCCTAATTTTCGATATAGGAAGTGGACATGCTATGGCTGTGCGTAAACGTGTGCAGCAGCCTGCCTTTGCGTTCGTGCGTGCACGCGAGTGTAGATATGCCCCTATGTTTTATAAAGGCTATTGTACAAGCAGTATATCAGGCTGATAATACTTCCGGGCAGAGAGACATCATCATCCCCTTTAGCCGTGCAATATCCTCTGCGCTATAACTCAGGCGCAAAGGGCTAGCCTCCATAGCGCGGGGGGGGGATATTTCACCTCCTCACTGCCTTGCTGTCATGATGTACAAATATGGATCTGTCTCATAGGTAAAGTATTTGCAGTAGGCCTATACTATTTGGAAAAATCCACCATCCAGTATGATTTCACATTTATACTAGGCTTAATTAAATCATTGTAAGGCTAGCCTAATCTCCACTAAACACTTCTATGTTGACTACATGCATATGAAGCAAGATTACTTAAGCTTGTATTTCTCTGTATTCCAGAGAGTTGTTAAAATAGTAACCTATCTGTTATACAGGGCTCTGCAGACCAGTGCAGGCCAGTGAAAGAGTGTGCCTGAGGAGTTTGTTATAGGCCTAGAATTATAGGCTGCTAGGTTATTGTAGGCCGCCATTGTAAATAACTGACTTGCCTAGTTAAATAAAGATTTTTAAAAAATATAAAAATGTTTTTTTTGGGGGGGGGTCTATGTGAATAAGTTATAGGTCTACTACTACTACTACTACTACTACTACTACTACTACTACTGTCTATTCTACTACTACTATTATTATCATTATTAATAATGATAATAGTAATAATAATAATCATATAGGCCTAGACTATTTATTATATTATTATATCATTTGTCCTATTTGTGAATTCTGAAATGTAGCCTTGCAAATAATAGGAATTCAATAGTCCTATTTGGCTCAGTTGGTAGGGCATGGTGCTTGCAACGCCAGGGTTGTGGTGAGTTCGATTCCTGGGGTCCCCCATAAATATCCTGCACGCATGAAAAGTCGCTCTGGATAAAAGCGCCAGCTTTATGATATGCATTAATTAGCATAATAATAACGCATTAAAACCATCGGTAAAATGTTAAAATCATGGTTAACACTGCAACGTGTTCAAAAAAAGGCAATAAAAACGTCATATTATTGTTGAATGCATATTTGGAAAGAAACGTTGAGCGCAGGGCCTATGTGGAAGGCATTGCATCGGAAATGCATTAATTAAAATATACATATTTGCCTACTGCAAGTATAGGCTAGACGTCATGTACCTCCACCTATATCACAATTAACGCAGCGGGCCATGTTTTTTACTGTGATTAAATGCAACAGCCAAAACAGTAGCTTATGGCCTACCTATTAACCATGCATGATAAAAACAAGCAGTGAAATGTGTATTCGTGCGATGTACTGTATATTACACTTTGTATGAGTGAATTGTCCAATAGTATGGTCAGAACGGATTAAATATTTTCAGCCACCAACAGTCAGTTGTTTCATGTACAATCCTTGACGCCCTCGGGCAATTTACTGGACTCAAGCGCGTGACATTTCAGAGGCTGATTGCTTTCTCGCACAGATTTCTGTCCATCAACTATCTTTTCTGCACGTGACAATAGTGCTGAAGCTTGTAGGTCCTATCACACTTTAAGATTTAGAATGTAGGCCATGGTAAAGATTGATTGACAAGGGTATCTGCAGTCAAAGTTTACAATGAATAGTTGAGAATAATTACTTTATTACCCAAGTCACTTTATTTGCTGGGTTTGGAAGTGTTTTGTGTCTGTTTTATTTAGTCCTTTACCCACGCGTGAGATTTGATTACACGGGCCATGTTGGATCTTTTCAGGGTTCCCCTCTCGCCCGCGCGCGTGCCCTTTCCATACTCAATCATTGCGCCCACATCCGCGCGGATGAATGTGATGGATACCCTCTCAGAAATGTAGAAGCACTCACATTTTCACGAAGGTCTTGATTTCGTCATCAGGAGACATTTCTACTCAGGCCTTTGGTCTTTGATTGGCTTTTTTCTAAAAGTCACTCAGAGAAGATAATTTAGGGAAAATAAAATTTAGGGATCTACAGGCCTACCACGGCCAAACAAAGGCTTGCATAATCCAATTAAATAAATACATAATTGACTATTAAGAAAATACTCGTTGTTCATACGAAATTATGAGCATTGTCATTTTACCAAATAAAATAAAATACAGTTATATTTGTCACATGCGCCAAATACAACGTGTGTAGATTTTTATGTGAAATGTTTGCTTATGAGCCTTTCCCAACGTTGCAAAGTAAAAAAACAAAAACAATAATACAACATTTAAATATTAACACAAGAGGAATAAAATACACAATAATTGAGCTATATACAGGGAGTACTAGTACAAGTTCAAGGTGCAGGGGTGCAGGGGTGCGAGGTATTTGAGGTAGATATTTAGTCCACATAAAGGCAGGGTAAAGTGGCTGGCATCAGGATAGATAATAATAAGAGTAAGAATAAAGAACAGAGTAGCAGAAGCATATGAGTGTGAAAGTGTGTGTGTGTATGTGTACTGTATGTGTACTGTATGTGGATGTGTGGGGGTTTGTGTGAGAGTGTCGGCGTAGTGTGTGTGAGGGAGTGTGTATATAGAGTCAGTTAGTGCAAGATACGGTACAATGCAGATAATTAACTATTTAGCAGTCTTACGGGCTGGGGTAGAAGCTGTCTCGGACCTTGTTGGTGAGAGAGCGGGTGCTCCAGTACGGTTTGCCGGACAGACCGTTTTTACAGTCGGACATTAAGTGCATTTGAGTAGTGAAACTTGATTTTTTTTAAACAACGTTATTTCACTTAATTTTAACATTCTGTCATAAAAAGCTCATGTTCAACGTAATAAAAACACGTTTTTTTAATTAAAAACATTACTCTGCATCATTGGGAAAGGTTACATTTATAAAATGGCTATTGTAAGTGCCTATTAAAAGAAAAAATCTTTTGGTATTTTTTTTTCATCAGTTCACTGTTGATACAGTTTCCATATCGGAGCAGTCAAGTTTTCAAGATTTTGGACTTTCAAGAAGCAAATTGTCACTGACGATGTGGCAAGTGACACTTTGCTATTAAACACAGAGTAGATGCAGGACCACAGCTACATAGGAGCTACAAATACATTAGAAAAAATATTAGAATTTGAAAAAAATATACACAGTGCAAGTCAAAAGTTTGAACACACCTACTCATTCAAGGGTTTTTCTTTATGTTTACTATTTTCTACATTGTATAATAATAGTGAAGACATCAAAACTATGAAAAGCACATATGGAACCATGTAGAAACCAAAAAAAGTGTGAAACAAATCAAATATATTTTATATTTGAGATTCTTCAAAGTAGCCACCCTTTGTCTTGATGAAAGCTTTGCACACTCTTGGCATTCTCTCAACCAGCTTCATTAGATAGTCACCTGGAATGCATTTAATTTAACCTCTTGCTCCTACCTGACACGCAGGCGTCCCATCTAGACATCTGGAAATGCAAATGCGCTACGCTAAATGCTAATAGTACTAGTTAAAACTCAAACGTTCATTAAAATACACATGCAGGGTATTGAATTAAAGCTACCCTTGTTGTGAATCCAGGCAACAACTCAGATTTTTAAATGCTTTTCGGCGAAAGCATGAGAAGCTATTATCTGATAGCATGTAACACCCCAAAAGACCCGCAGGGGACGTAAACAAAATAATTAGCATAGTCGTCGCTACATAAACCACCCAAATAAAATATAAAACATTCATTACCTTTGACCATCTTCTTTGTTGGCACTCCTAGATGTCCCATAATCACTATTGGGTCTTTTTTTCTCCGATTAAATCGGTCCATATATAGCCTAGATATCGATCTATGAAGACTGTGTGATAAACGGAAAAAAATAGCGTCTTATAACGTAACGTCATTTTTTTAAATTAAAAAAGTTGACGATAAACTTTCACAAAACACTTCAAAATACTTTTGTAATGCAACTTTAGGTATTAGTAAATGTTAATAAGCGATCAAATTGATCACGAGGCGAAGTATATTCTTTAGCTGTCCGTCTGGAAATAATGTCCGGGTAAATCTCAACCAAAATATCCGGTCGGAGACTTGAACAAATGGCTTGACTCTTCTTCGTTTGACCAAGAAACAAAGCCTAGGCAAATGACAAGACTGTTGACATCGTGTGGAAGCTGTAGGTAATTGCAACCTCAGCCCCATTTATTGTGGTTCGCCTTTATCAATGGGTTGAAGTGGCGGATGGATATATATTTCCATTTTCAGTGATCAGATTTTCCTGCGCTTTTCGATGAAACACACGTTCTGTTATAGTCACAGCCGTGATTTAACCAGTTTTATAAACATCTGAGTATTTTCTATCCACACATACTAATCATATGCATATACTATATTCCTGGCATGAGCAGCAGGGCGCTGAAATGTTGCGCGATTTTTAACAGAATGTTCGAAAAAGTAGGGGGTAGGAGTAACAGGTTAACAGGTGTTCCTTGTTAAAAGTTAATTTGTGGAATTTATTTCCTCCTTAATGTGTTTGAGCCAATCAATTGTGTTTTGACAAGATAGGGGTGGTATACAGAAGATAGCCCAATTTTGTAAAAGACCAAGTCCATATCATGGCAAGAACAGCTCAAATAAGCAAAGAGAAATGACAGTCCATCATTACTTTAAGACATGAAGGTCAGTCAATCTGGAAAATTTCAAGAACTATGATGAAACAGGCTCTCACGAGGACTGCCACAGGAAAGGAAGACCCAGAGTTACCTCTGCTGCAGAGGATAAGTTCATTAGAGTTAACTGCACCTCAGATTGCCGCCCAAAAATAAATGCTTCACGGAGTTCAAGTAACAGACACATCTCAACATCAACTGTTCAGAGGAGACTATGTGAATCAGGCCTTCATGGTCGAATTGCTGCAAAGAAACCACTACTAAAGTTCACCAATAAGAAGAAGAGACTTGCTTGGGCCAAGAAAGGACAGATTTGGTCTGATGAGTCCAAATTTGAGATTTTAGCTTCCAACTGCTGTATCTTTGTGAGACGCAGAGTAAGTAAATGGATGATCTCCGCATGTGTGGTTCCCAACGTCAAGCATGGAGGAGGTGTGATGGTGTGGGGGTGCTTTGCTGTTGAGACTGTCAGTGATTTATTTAGAATTCAAGGTACACAACCAGCATGGCTACCACAGCCTTCTGCAGCGATACACCATCCCATCTGACTTGCGATTAGTTGCACTATCATTTGTTTTTCAACAGTACAATGACCCAAAAGACAACTCTTCGCTGTGTAAGGATATTTGACCAAGGAGAGTGATGATGTGCTGCATCAGATGACCTGGCCTCCACAATCACCCGACCTCAACTCAATTGAAATGGTTTGGGATGAGTTGGACCGCAGAGTGAAGGAAAAGCAGCTAACAAGCGCTCAACATGTCAGGACCCAGTTACGAACCCGGGTCTCCAGAGTGAGAAACAGTCACTTAACCAACTGAGCCACGAATAGTCGGCAGAACCCAGCAGATGAGGCAGACACAGCAGTACTTGAGACGGTGTATTTAATGAAGTAAAAAGTGAAGTTCTTCAGGAAAACATGTAACTCCACAACCTCAAAAGGAATTCCACAAGAACAAAGGTAATCCTCCAAGACAAAAAAGGTAAATCCACAAGGTGGAAGGTAAAGCACAAAAAGCCGCAAAAGATACTCAAAAACAAACAAACAAGAACAAAAAACTGAATTCCACAAGAGAGTCCACCGGGATCAACAAGAGTTCACAGAGTACTAGGGGTGGGTGCTAACATACAAACACAGAGCAAAGAACTGAGGAAAACAAAGGGTTTAAATACAATCAGGGGAAACGAGGCACAGGTGCAAATAATCATGGGGATCAAGGGAAAACAAAAGGTCAAAAGGCACAATGGGGGCATCTAGTGACCAAAAACCGGAACAACCCTGGCCAAATCCTGACACAACATATGTGGGAAGTCTTTCAAGACTGTTGGAAAAGCATTCCTCATAAAGCTGGTTGAGAAAATGCCAAGAGAGTGCAAAGCTGACATCAAGGCAAAGGGTGGCTACTTCGAAGAATCTAAAATATATTGTGATTGGTTTAACACTTTTTGGATACTACATGATTCCACATGTGTTATTTCATAGTTTTGATGTCTTCATTATTATTCTACAATGTCGAAAAAAGTAGAAATAAGAAAAAGCCTTGAATTAATAGGTGTGTCCAAACTTTTGACTGGCTGTCACGCCCTGATCTTAGAGATCCTTTAAATTCTCTATTTGGTTAGGTCAGGGTGTGACTAGGGTGGGCAATCTATGTTTTCTATCTCTTTGTTGGCACGGGTATGGTTCCCAATCAGAGGCATCTGTCTATCGTTGTCTCTGATTGGGGATCATACTTAGGCAGCCTTTTTCCACCTGTAGTTTGTGGGATCTTGTTTTTGGTACTGTGTTGTTTAGCCCTACTAGACGTTAAGTTGCGTTTAATTTTGTATTTGTTGTTTTATCGGTGTTCATTTAATAAATTAAAATGTACACCAACCACACAGCACCTTGCTCTGATCCTTCCATCGACGGGCGTAACAGAAGATCCCACCACAAACAGACCAAGCAGCGTTGGCAGGAGGAGCAGACATCCTGGACATGGGTGGATATCTTGGACGGTAAGGGATCCTGGATGTGGGAGGAGATCCAGGCCGCAAAGGATCACCTTCAATGGGAGCAGATGGAGGCAGCGAGGGAGGAACAACGACGACACCAGGGTTCGAGAGGCCCCCCCCCAATTATTTTTTTTTGGGGGGGCACACGGCGTGTTTGGCGGAGCCAGGGTTTAAACCAGAGCCAACTCCCCGTACTCAGCGTGTGACTGGGCAGGCACCATATTTTGCGGTAATGCGCACAGTCTCTCCAGTGCGCATCCACAGCCCGGTGCGTGCTGTGCCAGCTCCCCGCACTTGCCGTGCGAAACTCGGCATCTATCCAGGACCTGTGGTGCCTGCTCAGTGCGCCTTGTCTCCAGTGCGCCTCCTCGGTCCAGGATATCCTGTGCCAGCTCTACGCGCTGTATCTCCGGTGCGCCTTCACAACTCAGTACATTCTGTGCCAGCTCCCCGCACTTGCCGTGCGAAGGTGGTCCTTTGTCCTGGACGTGTTGTGCCAGCTCCACGCTCCCGACCTCCAGTGCGCCTCCACGGCCCAGAATATCCTGCGCCGGCCATATGTACTGTGTCTCCAGTGCGCTTTCACAGCCCAGTGCGTCCTGTGCCAGCTCCCCGCACTTGCCATGCGAAGGTGGTCCTTTGTCCAGGATGCGTTGTGGCAATTCTACGCTCCAGACCTCCAGTGCGCCTCCACGGTCCAGTGATTCATGGCCCGGAGCCTCCAGTGATGATCCATGGCCCGGAGCCTCCAGTGATGATCCATGGCCCGAAGCCTCCAGTGATGATCCATGGCCCGGAGCCTCCAGTGATGATCCATGGCCCAGTGCCTCCAGTGATGATCCATGGCCCGGTCTGCGGTCCGGAGCCTCCAGCGAGGGTTCCCGATCCGGAGCCTGCAGCGAGGGTTGCCGGTCCAGAGCCTCCGGCGAGGATTCCCGATCCGGAGTCCCCGGCGACCATCTATGGTCCGATCCCCGCACCAGAGGCGCTACCGAAGTTGGCGGAGCCACGAGCGGAGCGGGGTCTGCGTCCCGCACCGGAGCCGACACCGAGGGTAGATGCCCACCCGGACCCTCCCCTATAGGTTCAGGTTAGGCGGCCGGAGTCCGCACCTTGGGGGGAGGTACTGTCATGCCTTGACCTTAGAGATCCTTTAAATTCTCTATTTGGTTAGGTCAGTGTGTGACTAGGGTGGGCAATCTATGTTTTCTATTTCTTTGTTGGCACGGGTATGGTTCCCAATCAGAGGCAGCTGTCTATCGTTGTCACTGATTGGGGATCATACATAGGCAGCTTTTTCCACCTGTAGTTTGTGGGATCTTGTTTTTGGTACTGTGCTGTTTAGCCCTACTAGATGTTACGTTTAGTTTTTTATTTGTTGTTTTTTCGTTGTTCATTTAATAAATTAAAATATACGACTACCACGCTGCACCTTAGTCTGATTCTTCCATCGACGGGCGTAACACTGGTACTGTATATACGCCTATATAATATAATATATTGTCTGTATGAAAACATGTAGGATATTTCTAATGACATTTCTACATATATACATATATATATACACTACTGTTCAAAAGTTTGGAATCACTTAGAAATGTCCTTATTTTCCATGAAAACATACATGACATTTATTGCAAAATGAATAGGAAATATCGTCAAGATTTTGAAAAGGTTATAAATTATGATTTTTAATTGAAATAATAATTGTGTCCTTCAAACTTTGCTTTTGTCAAAGAATCGCCCATTTTCAGTAATTACAGCCTTGCAGACCTTTGGCATTCTAGTTGACAATTTGTTGAGGTAATCTGAAGAGATTTCACCACATACTGGAAAGAGAACACTATTTGTTTACCATATTTTTTTTATTTCTTCAAGATCCCCTTTACCCTGTACAAATCTCCCACTTTATGACCACCAATGCACCCTCAGACCATTACATTGCCTCCACCATGCTTGACAGATGGCGTCAAGCACTCCTCCAGCATCTTTTCATTTTTTCTGCGTCTCACAAATGATCTTCTTTGTGATCCGAACACATTTTAAACTTGGATTTGTCTGTCAATAACACTTTTTTTTTTTTTTTTTACCATCTTAATCTTTTATTTTTATTGGCCAGTCTGAGATATGGCTTTTTCTTTGCAACTCTTTCTAGAAGGCCAGCATCCCGGAGTCGCCTCTTCACTGTTGACGTTGAGACTGGTGTTTTGCGGGTACTATTTAATGAAGCTGGCAGTTGAGGACTTGTGAGGCGTCTGTTTCTCAAACTAGACAATCTAATGTACTTTTCCTCTTGCTCAGTTGGGCACCGGAGCCTCCCAGTCCTCTTTCTATTCTGGTTAGAGCCAGTTTTGAAGGGAGTAGAACACAGTGTTGTACAAGATCGTCATGTTCTTGGCAATTTCTCACATGGAATAGCCTTCATTTCTCAGAACAAGAATATACTGACAAGTATCAGAAGAAAGTTCTTTGTTTTGGGCCATTTTGAGCCTGTAATTAAACCCACACATGCTGATGCTCCAGATACTCAACTAGTCTAAAGAAGGGCAGTTTTATTTGTTTTATTTTGCTGTGCTAACATAATTGAAAAGGGGTTTTCTAATGATCAATTAGCCTTTTAAAATGATAAACTTGGATTAGCTAACACAACGTGCAATTGGAACACAGGAGTGATGGTTGCTGATAATGGGCCTCTGTACGCATATTTAGATATTCCATAAAAATTTTGCCGTTTCTAGCTACAATAGTCATTTACAACATTAACAATGTCTACACTGTATTTCTGATCAATTTTATGTTATTTTAATGGACAAAAAATGGGATTTTCTTTATAAAACAAGGACATTTCTAAGTGACTCCAAACTTTTGAACTGCAGTGGATATTTTTGCAACTCAGTTGGGGTCTCAATTTCCTGTTGAGAGTTAGAATAGTAAATACAAAAGGTGTAATTTCAAAAATTGGTTTTGCATCAGCAGTTTTCATTTTGTTACCGCCTGTGTTACTCACTGACAGTCACTCAATTATCCCATGTCATTAAAACATGTTTTAGATAGTTGACTTGAATAATTTAACAACCTAAATTTGTACTAATCATGGCCGAAATACCGGCCCATGGGCCCTGACCTGAAGAGAGCCTGTCATGCCAAATAGTGTCCGACAGCCAAAAAGTGTATTTTTGACAGTGACAACCTGCTGACTACCTGCTTCTTCAGAGGACTGAAAAGACTGGAAAGAGAACACTATTTGTTTACCATATTTTTATTTATTTCACCTGTATTTAACCAGGTAGGCTAGTTGAGAACAAGTTCTCATTTACAACTGCAACCTGTCCAAGATAAAGCATAGCAGTGTGAACAGACAACAACACAAAGTTACACATGGAGTAAACAATAAACAAGTCAATAACACAGTAGAAAAATAAAAAAAAGAGTCTATATACATTGTGTGCAAAAGGCATGAGGAGGTAGGCGTATAATTACAATATATTTGTCTTTATATAAGAACATAATATTAAATAGGAATAAATAATTTAAGCTGTTTTTAGATTTACGTTGATCACTACTGTACTTATTTACCTCAGCCTGCCTTGTAAGCTAGCCAGCTACAGTAGCTGGCTGCCAGACAGTTTTATTTAGCTAACGTTAGCTAGCTAGCTACTGTAAATGTTATTGTAGCTTTCTTTTTGTATATAGCTTGCACCTCAATGGCATCGCTCGAGGATAATTTATTTTATCTGTCCAACCAGGCGAATTACTATGAAGGCACCACTGATCTCGACAAGAGGAGCAACATTCAGAAAAATTCACAATTCAGGGTAACGTTTAAGCAGTTAACTTCTATTAGATAGCTGGACGGATTTTAGCTACGTACGAACATTTTTCAACAACCATTTTCCATCTAGCTAGCGTTAGTTGGTCATCTACATGTTTCTATACATATAGTTCAGTGGAGGCTGCTGAAGGGAGGACGGCTCATAATAATGTCTGGAATGGAGTAAATGGAATGCTATCAAACACGTGGTTTCCATGTGCTTGATACCATTCCAATGACTCCATTCCAGCCATTATTATGAGCCGTCCTCCCGTGAGAAAGAAAGGGGTGAGAAAGAAAGGATGAAAGTGAGAGAGGGCGAGAGAGGTGGGAAGAGAGAGAGGTGGGAGAGAGAGTTGGAAGACAGACAGAGAGAGAGAGAAACAGAGAGAAATACAGCAGTGCAAATGTACTTTGACCTCAGAATTTCAGCAACTCTTCTCTCACAACTTGTTAGGCAATCATATGTACATACAGTCAAAGGATGGCCGGCCACACAGGAGGGTGATTATGGAGGAGAAGGAGGCCTTGCTGACCGAGATGCATGCTGGTCATTTCGGAGTGAAACATGTGATTGCCAAAATTAACCTATGCTTCTTCTGATGGGGAATTGTCAAGGAGGTGGACAGTTGGGAAAGTGAAATAACCATTTGGTTATCAATCACATTCTATTATATCTGAAATAATTATGATTTCAATGAATGTCATATCAGAGAGCATACAATGTTTCAATTTGTCACTTTGTGCTTAAAAGGTCAGTACCCTGTCTAGCCTGCCAGAAGTTTGAGAGGGTGAAGACTGTGGTGCCGGAGTTGAAGCCCATCAAAGTGGTTTCACCATGGCGTATGATCGGTAAGCATCCAAATTCACATTTTGCCCTGATAAGTTGTTTTGTAATGTTTGCTTTATTTTACCACAGCAGAGTTCAGTATTATAGAATGTGTGTGTGTGCCTCAGTAACCTTACAAATATGAAAAACTGCATAATGTATGACACATATACGGGTAAGAATAAAGTAATCTTCTCTCTAACACTTTAAATGTTTGGGGTGGACCTCATCGGACCCTTCATGAAATCCAGGAATTGGCAACAGCTGGTGTCTGACGGCGACCAATCACTTTACCAAGAGGGTGGAGGCAATATCCATTAAGGTCAGTAAATGAGGAGTACGTGCTTAACTCTAAATTCCCTTCTGTATCCGATTAAAAAGGGTGCTTGGAACCAAAAATGGATTGTAGTTTTGTGTGATACCCATCAAGGACAAGACTGGCGAGGCCACCTCCAAGGCGATGATGGACATCTTCAACCCAAGGTTCACCCATGATTGACATAGTGTTGTTGTTTATCTATTGCTATTTTTGTACAACGTACTTTCAGATCACTGAAACCCCACCTGATCTGGTGGAAGTTGTCGAACCAGATCAGAACGCCTTCAAGAACCACCTCCAGGCACGGACTGAGGCTTTTTTACCAGGTAAATATTATTGTCCACTGTTAATTTAATTTCTGGCCCTCCAAGAGATATGTAAGAAATGTATTTGTAATATAATTGCATTTATTCCTGTTATCAATCAAGGTGAGACCGAACATGGCCCATCAACTGTCTGAGCTCCCCAGGAGGTATCCCATCCATCAGAGCCAGTTGAGTTCGGATCAGTCTGATTCTCTGTGCTCTGAGTCAGAGGAGGACCAGCTTGAGGTAGGCTATACCTTCCAAAAGTGTTGAAAAGTACATATCTCCCATTTATTACACTGCACTCGTCCATCAAATTTTCTCACAGTAAAGTGTAACCTGTGTGGTTACGTCTCTGTCTCCTACCCTGGTCCCTTTAACTCTATTCCTGTTCTCCAGGACCTAGGGGTTCTGCCCAACACCCAGACATGGATCCACCTGATGTCCTACATTACCAATCACCCTCCAACTTTTCATTTCATCATCTACAGCTACTGTTATTGTCATGCTGTCATGATCTGCTAAGAAAGTTTTCATTCTCTATCACACTAGGCACATAATATGTGAGATACACAGATGAACTACCATTGCAAATACTCAGAACAAAGAGAGTAACAGTGCCTGGACTTTGCCTCATCAAGTCCCCCTTCTGAGACTGGCTGCCTGTTGAGAACAGGCAGAACATCCCACCCACACAGCAACCACCTCCTCAAAGTTCCACACACCAGAATTCGGTATTTTAGTGTACACATTTTTTTTGTGTGAAAATAAGTTAATGACACAAAAAAGATAAACGTTTATGTATTAAAATCTTTAAAAAATTGACAGGTTGGTTTTCACAGGTGTTTGACTGGGTGTTCATTATTGTAAGTTGTAAGGTATCCTTTGATGGTATTTATTTGTTTCACGTTATTCATTGTCGTATCCTAGGACCTACAGTAGATACCTATATATTCATCCACAAGGGTGTACTAATGAGCTATGTGAGATAGAAAACATTAACCATAATAGAGGACCACTGAAATATTATTTCAGTGTAGATAAGGGAAGAGCCCCCATTGATTTTGTTAGTCACTCTCACTCAAATATCATATTAAAATGGTATAAAATGTGTAGAATTGCAGGATATTAGCTTTAAAACGACAAACATTTCTCCCCACCCTATGGCAAAATGTGTGGAATTGCAGAACATTTGCTGTAAAACTAGAAAACAATTGTTCTGTAAAGCAAACGTATGTGTTTATCTTTTGTTAATAAAATACATTTCTGCAAACAGATCCCTCTAAAAAATTAGAGTTTTTATTATAGTCCTGGTGCTGACTTCATGTTAGTTAATGTGTAGAGGCTAATTGTATAGGCTATGTGTTTGCAGATCGACTGAGGTGAATGAAGCTACAGCAACCAAAGTGACTGGCTGGGGTTATTTTTGCTTGTATTTGCTGTTCCCCAAATAGCATTTTAGAATTGTTTTATTACATAGAAATTCAGAAAATGAGCTTCAACTTTCTTTAAAAAAAAAGTACATGCACGGCCATAGCTACGTATAAGGACACCGATGTCGGGACCTATGAAATGTTTTCGTATTTGAACGCCCCCCAACACACACACACAGCTGGTGAAGGAGGCGACCCTCGGACTCTGACAGCAGCCCTGAGAGAGAGACACATAGGGATTACAGGTTTGAGAGTGGGTCAGTGCTTAGATGTGAGGGACCTGAAAGGGAAGGATAAGAGCCCAGATAGATGTGTTCACCTGTGAGTTGCTAAAAGTAGAAAGCAGGACAGGTGCACCTTGAGGAACACAAGGGAAAAGTGCCTCTTATGATGGATGGCAGCAGTCAAGTTGTGTGTGTGTGTGTGTGTGTCATCTCTGTAAGCTTCTCTGTCACACACAGGTGTGAGCTGAAGAAGAGGGGGTTGGTTATGGGGCGGCTGAGTCTAGAGTACGCGTTCTCATGTTGAGAGTTCAGACATGACTGCCTCAGATTTTCTCCAGTCATTATGTTTCCTCTCTCTCTCTCTCGAGCCAATAAGAGCCTTGAAGGAAGATAAAGTCATACGATAGGCCACGCTCCAACAGAAAGGCCCTCCCACCACAGTGTGGAAGCTGTGACTGATGTGATATATTCATTACAGATGAGTGATGACAACAATGTGATGTATTCATTAATAGTGAGTGATGTCACTAATGTGATATACTCAGTGAGTGATTTCCCCTTTCTCGTCCCCAGCTGTTTGGCTCAGTGTCTTACGCTCCACTGAACAGTGCAATCTCTAACTATGGGCGAAACCACAATGGGTTAATAATAATGAAATAAAGTCAACGTTTGATTGTACCATGGTGTGAGTCAGTTGATTCAACTCTCAGGACACAGCAGAGCTCTGACTGACCCTTGGCAACAACCGGTGTTAAGATGTGTGATGTGATGCCAGGTTTCAATTAGAGAGAGGAGAAAGTGTCAATGAAGGGAGAGACAACGATGAGAGAGAGAGAGAGAGAGAGAGAGAGAGAGAGAGAGAGAGAGAGAGAGAGAGGGAGTGGGAGACCATCAATGTGCAGAGAGCAAGAAAGAGAAAAGGAGCGAGGGAATAAATTGGCAACATCTGTGTAGAGAGAAAGAAATGAGAGAGTGAAGTGTCAGATGAGAAAGAGAAAGCAAGAGTAAAACACAGTGAATAAGAGACAGAGGGGAAGATGTGTGGCTCGCTGGTATGACGCACACACAGCAGATGTTGCTGCCATTCATCTTTAAATATAAGCCACTTTACTGAATAGTAAAATGACCATAACATTCTCTCACAACTATCTGCATAGTTCTACTGTGTCCATTCTCTTACAATATACTTGCCTTATTGGTCTATTTGCACAGGTATTATACATGAGTTTTTCTGTCACAGTACCCATGACACACAACACACAAACGTTACAGGCTGGGAGCAGTTGGGGGTAAACAGTAGGATATTAAAGCCAGTAACCCTCAGGTTGTCAGCTCACTCCCAACAAATTTCCACCCAGTCGGAGTTGGGGATTGAAACCGGCAACCCTCTGGTTACCAGCCGTCCTCTGTAACCTTGAGGCTACGGCCAACCCTCTTCACTCTTATCCTATCCTCTCCTCTTCTTTCCTCTCTGTCCTCACTTATTTTCTTTGTATCTTTCTCTTTCTCCATCGTTCATCTGTCGGCTTACCTCGTCTTTTCTGTTCATTCCTTCGCTTCGCAACTTTTCTTCTCTCTGATGTGGGATGTTCATTCAGGGGACACCTGGGAGGGAAAATATTGGGTTCGAATTCCTCTTTCCATAGCTCAGCTAACTTAATAATGAATAGCATTTTTGTTTAGCCTGTTGTGGTCAGTATTGTGTCAAGTCCAAGGCTGCATAGTCAACTACCCGTTCTTAGGCAAAGACATAATTAAAAAAAATTATATATATATATAAATAAATACAAGTTAAGTCTGAGAACATTTTTCCAACATATGGTGGTTGTTGATTAATTTTTTTATTTATTAATGCTGGAGCACTTTCATAATGTACCATTTATCAACGAGAGGAGCTCTAGAAGAAATCAATGTTTAATTTAAGGGAAGGTGTTTAGCAGCATACAGAACAAAAAATACCCTTTTAATCCAAACAGACTCAAATGATCGCTGCTGTCTGACAGCCTCACAACCACAGAGCATGTGTAATCAAGCCAGCCCAGGACCTCCACATCTGCCTTCTTTATCTGCTGGATCTTCTGAGATCAGCCACCTGGACAGCTGAACAGAGATATTGTGCTGAGATCCTGAGGCCCATTATCATGCCATTCATCCGATGCCATCACCTCATGTTTCAGCATGATAATGCACAGTCCATGTTGCAAGGATTTGTACACAATACCTGGTAGCTGGTTCTGGCCTAGTTCTTCCATGGCCTGGATACTCACCAGACATGTATTTCACACATTGAGCATGTTTGGGATGCTCTGGATAGACGTGTACAACAGCATGTTCAAGTTCCCGCCAAAGTCCAGCAACTTCGCACAGCCATCGAAGAGGAGAGTGACAACATCCCCATAGGCCACAATCAACTCTATGTGAAGGAGATGTGTCGCGCTGCATGAGGCAAATGGTGATCACACTGGTTTTCTAGTACACACCCCTACTTTTTTTTAAAGGTATCTGTGACCAACCGATGCATATCTGTATTCCAAGTCATGTGAAATCCATAGATTAGGGCCTAATTGACTTATTTAAATTGACTGACTTCCTTACACGAACTGTAGCTCCGTAAAATCATTGCATTGATATTTTTTGTTCAGTGTTATTGTATCCAAAGCTCCTTCCAGTCATGCGTGCATACATTCTACATACGGGTGGTCGCGGGAAACAAACCCACTACCCTGGCATTACAAGGGGCCATGCTCTACCAACTCTACCAAAGGACCACTATCCTATCACACCAATAGACAAACATAATATTTGTGTCACAT
Source organism: Oncorhynchus gorbuscha (assembly GCF_021184085.1). Classification (NCBI taxonomy): domain Eukaryota; kingdom Metazoa; phylum Chordata; class Actinopteri; order Salmoniformes; family Salmonidae; genus Oncorhynchus; species Oncorhynchus gorbuscha. The sequence goes on from NC_060178.1 coordinate 62,276,333, forward strand.
GTGTCACGTGTGTGTGTATGTGTGTGCGTGACAACAGCATCAACCAAACTTATCTTGTTTTGGAGATGGAGTAGCACTCAGATGAAGGAGTCTATGGAACCCTAAATTAGCCATTTTGCACTGGGTGTGTTCTCTTGCATTAGGTCTATGCAACTAGGTTATTTCTGGCTGAATGAGTGTGAATGTGTGGGGTGAGGGCTGGGAGGGGATAATGTGACCCCACATGTCTGTCACACTGACAGATTCATTAAGGGAAAAGCCCATGAATACAAAATCCCAACAAACAGAATGAGACTTATTTAACGATCTATTTATCTTTATCTGACGACGAAAGTCTTTCAATCGAAATGTAGGTTTTACAGTATGGCCATTTCACACTCACAGAACTTTAAATTCAATTTACATTACAAAGGTTTGAGCCCAATCCACGTAAAATGATGCCGCAGTGAAACTATAGAAACTTTTTCACCTTAATGGGACTGACTATTTCACTCTCTAGCCAAGGTGTAGTGTATCACCCAGGGTTTAAATGTCACATCTCTCCCATTGATCCAGTGTTCGACTCCTCTCGTCAGATCAATGAAGAAAAAACAAATAGATAGAATCTGGGGCTAAAAGAGACATGGAGTGTCGTAACCTTCTAACACAGTCTGATTGGTCTAAAAAGGTTGATGCTCAATGCCACTTTAATCATTCCAGTGGCCTATCAAAGAGGAAGCAGTTGTTCATTATTGAGACACGTATGCACGCACACACACACAAACATAACACTACCTACCTAATACATCACTTTCAGACAACACAGTATTAAATCAATGGGTATAGTGATTTGGAAGGCTTTTGTTCCTACTAAAAAACAGCACCAAACTTAATTGACTGTGGAGTACAGAAAAAGTGATTTAAATCAAATGTATTCCTGAATATGGTATGTTTCACATACACTGCACTGGGTTGTGGTCTAGTGTGTGTGAGGTGTTAATGGTCCTTTTGAGGCTGACATTTCTCTTTAAATCAGCCAGACTCCCACCCAGGCTCCTCCACACTTGAACTCCTGGTAATGAATCACTTGGCCAACACAATATCCACTCCCCAGGAAGCAGAAAGGCCTTGAGCTTTACAGCAGCATCCATCTGGCCATAAGTCTCCCTGCTGCAAACACACACACACACCCCCACACCGTGTCTCCCTGAGCCACTTACCGTACAGTGGAGAACAAATGGGTTTGGCAAACCTGACATAAGGGGGACGGTAGCTCTTTATCCCTCCTGTCTCCCAATCTCTCTCTCTCTCTCTCTCTCTCTCTCTCTCTCTCTCTCTCTCTCTCTCTCTCTCTCTCTCTCTCTCTCTCTCTCTCTCTCTCTCTCTCTCTCTCTCTCTCTCTCTCTCTCTCTCTCTCTCTCTCTCAGAATGATATAGAGAAAGTGTGGGAGGTTATGGGGGACAGAGAGTGTATAAAGGATTAGATCGGGGAGGAGGGAGATAGAGAGTGAGGGATGGTAAGATAGGGAGCAAGAGAGAGCAAGAGAGTGAGGGACAGGGAGTAGGAGAACAAGGGAGCAGCTCCCCTACATTCTGAGCTAATGTAATCAGTAGTGTGGGAAATAGCTCTGAATAAAATGGCACAGCTGACGTTTATATAAGAGGATATTGATGACATGAGCCCTAGACATCAGCCACCCCCCTGATAAAGCAGCTCATTTAGCCAGTACATCATTCTCCCCCTGCAGTCACACACACTCAGGTGCAAACACACACGAACACACAAGTGTGCACACAATGAGAGATGCATGCATGCACGTGCACACACACACACACACACACACCTACGCAAGCGAACAGAAAGGGTCCATCAGCCAGACAGACAGGGGATAAACAGTCTCTATAAGCTCAGCCTCCATCAGACACTCAGACAGACTCACAGGCAGGCAGGCAGGCAGACAGTGTTTACATCAATCCAATTTCAACATAATCGTCAGAACTATGATTAACTATAAATACGTTGAAACTGTATTAAAATTCCACATAGAAATGTTGAACATCTTTCTCATCCTAATGTACAGTGCCATTCGGAAAGCATGAATCTACATGATCGAGGGATTCTACAGTGTGGTGGAATCCCTCGCTCATGTATTTCTGTTAGGATCCCCATTAGCTAACGCCATAATGCTAGCTAATCGTCCTGGGGTCCAACACCAATTAACAAGACATCACAAACCACCACAAATCAAGACTTCACAAACACTCAACAAGTATACAATACAGACAATTAAAATACCCGACAGGAAACACATTTAACATTCAGTTGATGTTTCTATTTCCTGTCCAGTCATATGGTCTATCGCATTAGATGTTCTTTTATTTTTTTTCTTGAAGGTGGATTTTATTTTTTTGCCTGAGAAATATGGATTGGTTAAGAGTACCATTCAGCTATGGCTCTATATAAACTGTAGATTTTTTCCAATAATTTACTTAACACAGGCAGCAAGCTTATAGGATGTTTATTAGGACCAGTGAATGCAGTTTTTCTATCCTTAGGTAGTGGAATAACCTTCTGGGCACACCCCATACATCAAGCACTTATTAAAAAAACTTCATAAATTTTCTGATAGACGCCCTTCTTCTTTCCTTTGTTGAGCTTGGTCACAAGATTTATTTTTTAATTTTTTCTTTATTTTACTAGTCAAGTCAGTTAAGAACAAATTCTTATTTTCAATGACGGCCTAGGAACAGTGGGTTAACTGCCTGTTCAGGGGCAGAACGACAGATTTGTAGCTTGTCAGCTTGGGGATTCGAACTTTCAACCTTTCGGTTACTAGTCCAACGCTCTAACCACTAGGCTACCCTGCCGCCCCTACTAATTTACATGAACTTTGCTTATCAAACAGAGTGCCAGATGTATCTTCTACTTTTATGGCATCAAAACACTGAATCGTTCAATTTCTCAGCTTATTATCAACCCACGGGGCACCGTTTGACCTCACAGTGAATTTTCTTAAAGAGCCGTGCTTATCAGCTATACTCATAAACAAACTTAGTGACATTTCAGGGTCATCCGTACTACACACTTCTAACCATTGCACATTCTTATTCTCATCCACAAATGAGTCTTGATTGAACCCTCAGTAGGACCTGCGGTAGATTACCTTAGGGCCAGCCTTTGGTATTTTAGTCTTCCTAGTGAGTGAGTGCTGGTGGAACCCTCAGTAGGACCTTCGGTAGATTACCTTAGGGCCAGCCTTTGGTATTTTAGTCTTCCTAGTGAGTGAGTTCTGATTGAACCCTCAGTAGGACCTTTGGTAGATTACCTTAAGGCCAGCCTTTGGTATTTTAGTCTTCCTAGTGAGTGAGTGCTGGTGGAACCCTCAGTAGGACCTTCGCTAGATTACCTTAGGGCCAGCCTTTGGTATTTTAGTCTTCCTAGTGAGTGAGTTCTGATTGAACCCTCAGTAGGATCTTCGCTAGATTACCTTAGGGCCAGCCTTTGGTATTTTAGTCTTCCTAGTGAGTGAGTGCTGGTGGAACCCTCAGTAGGACCTTCGGTAGATTACCTTAGGGCCAGCCTTTGGTATTTTAGTCTTCCTAGTGAGTGAGTTCTGATTGAACCCTCAGTAGGACCTTTGGTAGATTACCTTAGGGCCAGCCTTTGGTATTTTAGTCTTCCTAGTGAGTGAGTGCTGGTGGAACCCTCAGTAGGACCTTCGCTAGATTACCTTAGGGCCAGCCTTTGGTATTTTAGTCTTCCTAGTGAGTGAGTTCTGATTGAACCCTCAGTAGGACCTGCGGTAGATTACCTTAGGGCCAGCCTTTGGTATTTTAGTCTTCCTAGTGAGTGCAAACTAGTTATGATCAACCATGTGCCACTGATACAGCTTTAGAACAATGTTCAGCCATGTTAGTAAAAATGTGATTGATGATGATGATGTGATACCTATTAGTGAACGTTCTGGTTGATGATGTCATAATTTGGGTCAGGTTACATAGATTGGCAACAGAAATACGTTTCTTTGTCATTAGACAGTTGGTGTTAAAAAAGTCTGGTCACATATCTCCCCAAAAATATATTTACCTATTTTCATTATATACCTCATCCAACATTTCACAAATTACATCAAGATATTTCACATCAGCACTAGGTGGCCTATAGCAGCAACCAACTAGTATAGGTTTCAAATGTGGTCAATGCAACTGTACCCATAGCGCCCCTAATCCATTCAACATTAATAAGTCCTTATGTTGTTTTGCTGGAATATAATTCTGGATGTAAACTGCAACTCCCATATCAAATTCTGTCCCACCTGAACAAATTGTATCCATGTATAGAGATCTCAGCATCCTCAAAAGAAGAGTCCAAATGAGACTCTGATATTGCCAATAGATTAATATTGTTTGACTGCACTAGAAAGCATATTTCATGAATTTTGATCCTTAAACTGAATGTATTCAAGTGAGCAATTAACATACCTTTCTTTGCTAGATTTACAGTATTTATATGTCCAAACATGAATCAGCAATTGGAATCTGAGAGAGAGATACTCAGTCAGTGTGTGTGTGTGTCTGGAATTACTGATGTCTGTCGCTCCTCCTAACCTTGGGAGGGAGGGAGGGTGAACAATCAGTTTGTCATACCTCTGATATGCTATGTCACCTTGCTCTCTTGCAGCCTTCATAGCTGGTATTAGTTCCTTTCTACTTTGACTGACTGCATCTGAGAAATCCTCATTGATGAAGATGAAGGACCCTTTAAGGCGATTGGCTTTTTCAAGGACTGCAAGCTTATCCGTGAACCTGAGTGATTTCTGTCATGCAGGTGAATGAGGACCCAAAAGCGACTTGGCGAAAACAGAGTATTTAATCCAGTAATAAACTTTACAAAACAAAAAGCATAATACTACTCGTAAAGACGAGAACAGACTGGAGACTTGATCGAGAACTGCAGGTTGCCTCGGGAAGGCACTTGAACCTAGCAGACTCAGACACCTGCTCACCACGCAGCATCTGAGGGAAACACGACACGACAGGGCAAAACATAGACACAGCACGGTGAATTATAGATGAGGATCCGACGGGGCAGGAACGGAAAACAAGGAGAGAAATAGGGACTCTAATCAGGGAAAAGGATCGGGAACAGGTGTGGGAAGACTAAATGATTGATTAGGGGAATAGGAACAGCTGGGAGCAGGAACGGAACGATAGAGAGAAGAGAGAGCGAGAGAGTGAGAGAGGGAGGGGAGAGAGAGGGATAGAAAGAGGGAAAGAACCTAATAAGACCAGCAGAGGGAAACGAATAGAAGGGGAAGCACGGGGACAAGACATGATAATTAATGACAAAACATGACAGTACCCCCCACTCACCGAGCGCCTCCTGGCGCACTCGAGAGGAATCCTGGCGGCAACGGAGGAAATCATCAATGAGTGAACGGTCCAGCACGTCCCGAGACGGAACCCAACTCCTCTCCTCAGGACCGTAACCCTCCCAATCCACTAAGTATTGGTGACCCCGTCCCCGAGAACGCATGTCCATGATCTTATGTACCTTGTAAATAGGTGCGCTCTCGACAAGGACGGGAGGGGGAGGGAAGACGAACGGGGGTGCGAAGAAAGGGCTTAACACAGGAGACATGGAAGACAGGATGGACGCGACGAAGATGTCGCGGAAGAAGCAGTCGCACAGCGACAGGATTGACGACCTGGGAGACACGGAACGGACCAATGAACCGCGGAGTCAACTTACGAGAAGCTGTCGTAAGAGGAAGGTTGCGAGTGGAAAGCCACACTCTCTGGCCGCAACAATACCTAGGACTCTTAATCCTGCGTTTATTGGCGGCTCTCACAGTCTGTGCCCTGTAGCGGCAAAGTGCAGACCTCACCCTCCTCCAGGTGCGCTCACAACGTTGGACAAACGCTTGAGCGGAGGGAACGCTGGACTCGGCAAGCTGGGAAGAGAATAGAGGAGGCTGGTAACCCAGACTACTCTGAAACGGAGATAACCCGGTAGCAGACGAAGGAAGCGAGTTGTGAGCGTATTCTGCCCAGGGGAGCTGTTCTGCCCAAGACGCAGGGTTTCTGAAAGAAAGGCTGCGTAGTATGCGACCAATCGTCTGATTGGCCCTCTCAGCTTGACCGTTAGACTGGGGATGAAACCCGGAAGAGAGACTGACGGACGCACCAATCAAACGACAGAACTCCCTCCAAAACTGTGACGTGAATTGCGGGCCTCTGTCTGAAACGGCGTCTAACGGGAGGCCATGAATTCTGAACACATTCTCGATAATGATTTGTGCCGTCTCCTTAGCGGAAGGAAGTTTAGCGAGGGGAATGAAATGTGCCGCCTTAGAGAACCTATCGACAACCGTAAGAATCACAGTCTTCCCCGCAGACAAAGGCAGACCGGTAATGAAGTCTAGGGCGATGTGAGACCATGGTCGAGAAGGAATGGGAGCGGTCTGAGACGACCGGCAGGAGGAGAGTTACCCGACTTAGTCTGCGCGCAGTCCGAACAAGCAGCCACGAAACGGCGCGTGTCACGCTCCTGAGTCGGCCACCAAAAGCGCTGGCGAATAGACGCAAGAGTGCCTCGAACACCGGGATGACCAGCTAACTTGGCAGAGTGAGCCCACTGAAGAACAGCCAGACGAGTGGAAACAGGAACGAAAAGGAGGTTACTAGGACAAGCGCGCGCGCGGCGACGCAGTGTGCGTGAGTGCTTGCTTAACCTGTCTTTCAATTCCCCAGACTGTCAACCCGACAACACGCCCATAAGGAAGAATCCCCTCGGGATCAGTAGAAGCCACAGAAGAACTAAACAGACGGGATAAGGCATCAGGCTTGGTGTTCTTGCTACCCGGACGGTAAGAAATCACAAACTCGAAACGAGCGAAAAACAACGCCCAACGAGCTTGACGGGCATTAAGTCGTTTGGCAGAACGGATGTACTCAAGGTTCTTATGGTCTGTCCAAACGACAAAAGGAACGGTCGCCCCCTCCAACCACTGTCGCCATTCGCCTAGGGCTAAGCGGATGGCGAGCAGTTCACGGTTACCCACATCATAGTTGCGCTCAGATGGCGACAGGCGATGAGAAAAATAAGCGCAAGGATGAACCTTATCGTCAGACTGGAAGCGCTGGGATAGAATGGCTCCCACGCCTACCTCTGATGCGTCAACCTCGACAATGAATTGTCTAGTGACGTCAGGAGTAACGAGGATAGGAGCGGACGTAAAACGTTCTTTTAGAAGATCAAAAGCTCCCTGGGCGGAACCGGACCACTTAAAACACGTCTTGACAGAAGTAAGAGCTGTGAGAGGGGCAGCAACTTGACCGAAATTACGAATGAAACGCCGATAGAAATTAGCGAAACCTAAAAAGCGCTGCAACTCGACACGTGACCTTGGAACGGGCCAATCACTGACAGCTTGGACCTTAGCGGAATCCATCTGAATGCCTTCAGCGGAAATAACGGAACCGAGAAAAGTAACGGAGGAGACATGAAAAGAGCACTTCTCAGCCTTTACGTAGAGACAATTCTCTAAAAGGCGCTGTAGAACACGTCGAACGTGCTGAACATGAATCTCGAGTGACGGAGAAAAAATCAGGATATCGTCAAGATAGACAAAAACAAAGATGTTCAGCATGTCTCTCAGAACATCATTAACTAATGCCTGAAAAACAGCTGGCGCATTGGCGAGACCAAACGGCAGAACCCGGTACTCAAAATGCCCTAACGGAGTGTTAAACGCCGTTTTCCACTCGTCCCCCTCTCTGATGCGCACGAGATGGTAAGCGTTACGAAGGTCCAACTTAGTAAAGCACCTGGCTCCCTGCAGAATCTCGAAGGCTGATGACATAAGGGGAAGCGGATAACGATTCTTAACCGTTATGTCATTCAGCCCTCGATAATCCACGCAGGGCGCAGAGTACCGTCCTTCTTCTTAACAAAAAGAACCCCGCCCCGGCCGGAGAGGAAGAAGGCACTATGGTACCGGCGTCAAGAGACACAGATAAATAATCCTCGAGAGCCTTACGTTCGGGAGCCGACAGAGAGTATAGTCTACCCCGAGGAGGAGTGGTCCCCGGAAGGAGATCAATACTACAATCATACGACCGGTGAGGAGGAAGGGAGTTGGCTCGGGACCGACTGAAGACCGTGCGCAGATCATGATATTCCTCCGGCACTCCTGTCAAATCGCCAGGTTCCTCCTGAGAAGTGGGGACAGAAGAAATGGGAGGGATGGCAGACATTAAGCACTTCACATGACAAGATACGTTCCAGGATAGGATAGAATTACAAGACCAATTAATAGAAGGATTATGACATACTAGCCAGGGATGACCCAAAACAACAGGTGTGAAAGGTGAACAAAAAATCAAAAAAGAAATAGTCTCACTGTGGTTACCAGATACTGTGAGAGTTAAAGGTAGTGTCTCAAATCTGATACTGGGAAGATGACTACCATCTAAGGCAAACATGGGCGTAGGCTTGTCTAACTGTCTGAAAGGAATGTTATGTTTCCGAACCCATGCTTCGTCCATGAAACAACCCTCAGCCCCAGAGTCAATCAAGGCACTGCATGTAGCACCCGAACCGGTCCAGCGTAGATGGACCGACAGTAGTACAGGATCTAGATGAAGAGACCTGAGTAGTAGCGCTCACCAGTAGCCCTCCGCTTACTGATGGGCTCTGGCCTCTTACTGGACATGAATTAACAAAATGTCCATCAAATCCGCAATAGAGGCACAGGCGGTTGGTGATCCTCCGTTCCCTCTCCTTAGTCGAGATGCGAATCCCTCCCAGCTGCATGGGCTCAGTCTCAGAGCCAGAGGAGGGAGATGGTTGCGATGCGGAGCAGGGAAACACCGTTGATGCGAGCTCTCTTCCACGAGCCTGGTGACGAAGATCTACCCGTCGTTCTATGCGGATGGCGAGAGCAATCAAAGAGTCCACACTGGAAGGAACCTCCCGAGAGAGAATCTCATCTTTGACCACTGTGTGGAGTCCCTCCAGAAAACGAGCGAGCAGCGCCGGCTCGTTCCAGTCACTAGAGGCAGCAAGAGTACGAAACTCTATAGAGTAATCCGTTATGGATCGATCACCTTGGCATAGGGAAGCCAGGACCCTAGAAGCCTCCCCACCAAAAACTGAACGGTCAAAAACCCGAATCATCTCCTCTTTAAAGTTCTGGTAATTGTTAGAACAATCAGCCCTTGCCTCCCAGATAGCTGTGCCCCACTCTCGGGCCCGGCCAGTAAGGAGTGAAATGACGTAAGCAACCCGAGCTCTCTCTCTAGAGTATGTGTTGGGTTGGAGAGAGAACACAATCTCACACTGGGTGAGAAAGGAGCGGCACTCAGTGGGCTGCCCGGAGTAGCAAGGTGGGTTATTAACCCTAGGTTCTGGAGGCTCGGCAGGCCAGGAAGTAACAGGTGGCACGAGACGAAGACTCTGGAACTGTCCAGAGAGGTCGGAAACCTGAGCGGCCAGGTTCTCCACGGCATGGCGAGCAGCAGACAATTCCTGCTCGTGTCTGCCGAGCATGGCTCCTTGGATCTCGACGGCAGTGTTACGAGCGTCTGTAGTCGCTGGGTCCATTCCTCGGTCGGATCCTTCTGTCATGCAGGTGAATGAGGACCCAAAAGCGACTTGGCGAAAACAGAGTATTTAATCCAGTAATAAACTTTACAAAACAAAAAGCATAATACTACTCGTAAAGACGAGAACAGACTGGAGACTTGATCGAGAACTGCAGGTTGCCTCGGGAAGGCACTTGAACCTAGCAGACTCAGACACCTGCTCACCACGCAGCATCTGAGGGAAACACGACACGACAGGGCAAAACATAGACACAGCACGGTGAATTATAGATGAGGATCCGACGGGGCAGGAACGGAAAACAAGGAGAGAAATAGGGACTCTAATCAGGGAAAAGGATCGGGAACAGGTGTGGGAAGACTAAATGATTGATTAGGGGAATAGGAACAGCTGGGAGCAGGAACGGAACGATAGAGAGAAGAGAGAGCGAGAGAGTGAGAGAGGGAGGGGGAGAGAGAGGGATAGAAAGAGGGAAAGAACCTAATAAGACCAGCAGAGGGAAACGAATAGAAGGGGAAGCACGGGGACAAGACATGATAATTAATGACAAAACATGACAATTTCACTACAATTGGCCTGGGTCTGGTTCCATTGGCATCACTATTGCTATTGGCAACACCAGTGCCCCCTGTTATTTAAATGTGTTACTTTTTATTTTATTTTTTACTTTGGTTATTTATTAAATATTTTCTTAACTCTATTTCCTGAACTGCATTGTTGGTTAAAACTTCTTCAGGATCGGTGTCCCGTCCACGGGACGGTTGAGCTATCAAGAACATTTCCCAGGACATAGACATATCTGATATTGGCAGAAAGCTTAAATTCTTGTTAATCTAACTGCACTGTCCAATTTACAGTAGCTATTACAGTGACATAATACCATGCTATTGTTTGAGGAGAGTGCACAGTTTTGAACTTGAAAAGTTATTAATAAACCAATTAGGCTCATTTGGGCAGTCTTGAAATAACAATTATTTTTATTTATTTCATTTTTAAAAATTTTACCCACTTTTTTTTCCCTCCCCAATTTCATGGTATCCAATTGTTTTTAGTAGCTACTATCTTGTCACATCGCTACAACTCCCGTACAGGCTTGGGAGAGACGAAGGTTGAAAGTCATGTGTCCTCCGATACACACCAACCAAGCCACACTGCTTCTTAAAAACACAGCGCGCATTCAACCCGGAAGTCAGCTGCACCAATGTGTCAGAGGAGACACCGTGCACCTGGCTACCGTGCACCTGGCGGGCCGGGCGCACTGCGCTAGGCCAAATGTGCATCACCCCACAGACCTCCCGGTCACGGCCGATTACGACAGAGTCTGGGCACGAACCCAGAGTCTCTGATGGCACAGCTGGCGCTGCAGTACAGCGCCCTTAACCACTGCTCCACCCAGGAGGACCTGAAACAACATTTTGAACAGAAATGCAATGGTTCCTTGGATCAGTCTAAATCATTGCACATACACTGCTGGCATCCAGTGACCAAAATCTAAATTTCAACTGGGCTGGAATAATACATTGTCCTTTCTCTTGCATTTAAAAAAAAAATGTGTTTAAAAAAAATTTATATTATCTTTTACCAGCTCTAATGTGTTATATTCTACTACATTCCTTTCACATTTCCACAAACTTCAAAGTGTTTGTTTTCAAATGGTATCAAGAATATACATATCCTTGCTTCAGGGCCTGAGCTAAAAAAAGGGTTGGATCCTATAAGGGCTTGTCGGTAAGGTCTACACTTGTTGTATTCGGCGCATGTGACAAATACAATTTGATTTGATACCCCTTGACTTATTTTTCTCTCACACATCTACACAGAATAATGACAAAGTGAAAGCATGTTTTTAGAAATGTTTGTAAATTCATTGAAAATTAAATACAGAAATATGTCATTTACATACAGTAAGTATTCACAGCCCTAAATCAATACATGTTAGAATCACCTTAGCCACAGATTACAGCTGTGAGTCTTTCTGGGTAAGTCTCTAAGAGCTGTGTAAACCTGGATTGTACAATATTTCCACATTTTCTTGAAAAATTATTCAAACTCAAGTTGATTGTTGATCATTGTTAGACATACATTTTTAAGTCTTGCCATAGATTTTCAAGCTGATTTAAGTCAAAACTGTAGCTAGGCCACTCAGCAACATTCAATGTCATCTTGGTAAGCAACTCCAGTGTATATTTGGCCTTGTGTTTTAGGTCATTGTCCTGTTGAAAGGTGCATTTTTCTCCCAGTGTCTGTTGGTAAGCATACTAAACCAGGTATTCCTCTAAATATAGCCTGTGCTTAGCTCTATACCCATAACATGATGCAACCACCACCCTGCTTGAAAATGATGGTACTCAGTGATGTTGGATTTGCCCCAAAAATAACGCTTTGTATTAAGGCCATAAAGTTTTTGCAGTTTCACTTTAGTGCCTTATTGCAAGCCGGATGCATGTTTTGGAATAGCTTTTTGTACAGGCTTCCTTTTCACTCAGCTATTTAGGTGTTATTATTGTGGACTAACTTCAATTTTCTGACTTGTTAACCACATTTCTACTCCTAAACGTATTTAGCCAAAACAACAGTTCAGCTTTTCATTTTTTATTAATCTGTAAAAATGTCTAAAAACATAATTCCACTTTGACATTATGGTGTATTGTGTGTAGGCCAGTGACCCAAAATCTAAATGTAATAAATGTTCAATTCAGGCTGTAACACAACAAAATATGAAAAAAAATGTTTTTTTTGAATGCACTGTATTCAATATGTGTTTGAAATTACTATGAAATTATGTTATTTGACCTTGAATCAACACCATTGTTTCAGCATCATGCCATCAACCTAAATATAATCAAATCAAATCAAATGTTATTTGTCACATACACATGGTTAGCAGATGTCAATGCGAGTGTAGTGAAATGCTTGAGCTACTAGTTTCGATAATGCAGTAATAACCAACGAGTAATCTAATCTAACAATTTCACAACAACTACTTTATGCACACAAGTGTAAAGGGATGAAGAATATGTACATAAATATATATGAATGAGTGATGGTACAGAACGGCATAGGCAAGATGCAGTAGATGGTATCGAGTACAGTATATACATATGAGATGAGTAATGTAGGGTATGTAAACATTATATTAAGTGGCATTGTTTAAAGTGGCTCGTGATACATGTATTACATATCGATGGCAAGATGCAGTAGATGGTATAGAGTACAGTGTATACATATGAGATGAATAATGTAGGGTATGTAAACATTATATTAAGTGGCATTGTTTAAAGTGGCTAGTGATACATTTTTTACATCAATTTTTCCATTATTAAAGTGGCTGGAGTCAGTATGTTGGCAGCAGCCACTCAATGTTAGTGGTGGCTGTTTAACATTCTAATGGCCTTGAGATAGAAGCTGTTTTTCAGTCTCTCGGTCCCTGCTTTGCTGCACCTGTACTTACCTCGCCTTCTGGATGATAGCGGGGTGAACAGGCAGTGGCTCGGGTGGCTGTTGTCCTTGATGATCTTTTTGGTCTTCCTGTGACATCGGGTGGTGTAGGTGTCCTGGAGGGCAGGTAGTTTGCCCCTGGTGATGCGTTGTGCAGACCTCACTACCCTCTGGAGAGCCTTACGGTTGTGGGCGGAGCAGTTGCCGTACCAGGCGGTGATACAGCCCGACAGGATGCTCTCGATTGTGCATCTGTAAAAGTTTGAGAGTGTTTTTGGTGACAAGCCGAATTTCTTCAGCCTGATAAAGTCGTGGATTTTCAAAACAAAGTTCACAAGACAGAGCTTTGTGTACATTTGCGTTTTCAAAACGTAGTTAGTTTTCCTTCTCAAAACATAAGTGCATTGCATCAAGACTATATTTCCCGTTAAAATTGCAAGTAGAATCATCAAAAGAACACGACTGTTTTCAAAAAGTTTAACACAACCGTACTTGTCTCTTGAGTTCAAACGGACAAAACAGAAAGTTAGTCTGTCTTTGAAAAATCCCAGTAGATCAATACATTTTTCTTTGCAGTCACTGATGGTCAAAACTGGAAGTACAACGATCCAAAGGTGCAGAAATACTCTCATTTTATGTATATTACACAAAAACAATTTCATACACATTAAATATTAATCCTGAAAAAAAAATACATGAAATAAAGAACCACAAATCCTGCAGGATTCATTCATTGGTATCATCACAATCCAATTCCATGTATTCAATATAATGGTTGATTTGCTCATTGTTTTGTAGAATTTCCATTGTTGAACAGAAACACTATCCACAATCGAAATAAGGAAAGGTGAATACAATGGAGGAATACAACTGATATGAATGTATAGGCCTCAATCCACACCAAAGCAAAGCTCCATAATGGAAGGTCACAATGTTGGAGATGATGACTTAGGAGGAACCCAAAGCTACTTAGAGGTAACCCAACTTCATTCTCTGCATCTCTGTATGTCTGCAATATTGTAAAAAAAAATCATAACATTTAGACAGTACTCTTTTTTTTTAACCTTTATTTAACTAGGCAAGTCAGTTAAGGAGAAATTCTTATTTTCAATGACAGCCTAGGAACAGTGGGTTAACTGCTTGTTCAGGGGCATGAACGACAGATTTGTACACAGTCAGCTCGGGGGGTTTGAACTTGCAACCTTCCGGTTACTAGTCCAACACTCTAACCACTAGTTTCTACTGACCTGAGCCCTAGGACCATGCCCCAGGTGTCATGTTTCGTCTTATATTGTCTTGTCATTTTGCTTTTCCCTCTGTTCGTTTTCCCCCTGCTGGTCTTTTTAGGTTCGTTCCCCTTTTTCTCTCTCCCTTCCTCTCTCTCTTCTCTCTATCGTTCCGTTCCTGCTCCCAGCTGTTCCTATTCCCCTAATCAATCATTTAGTCTTCCCACACCTGTTCCCTATCTTTTTCCCTGATTAGAGTCCCTATTTCTCCCCTTGTTTTCCGTTTCTGCCCTGTCGGATCCTTGTCTATTGTTCACCGTGCTGTGTCTGTGTATCGCCCTGTCGTGTCGTGTTTCCCTCAGATGCTGCGTGGTGAGCAGGTGTCTGAGTCTGCTACGTTCAAGTGCCTTCCCGAGGCAACCTGCTGTTCATGATCGAGTCTCCAGTCTGTTCTCGTCATTACGAGTGGAATTATGCTTTATGATTGTAGATTTACTTTACTGGATTAAAGACTCTGTTTTCGCCAAGTCGCTTTTGGGTCCTCATTCACCTGCATAACAGAAGGATCCGACCAAGAATGGACCCAGCGACTATGGATTCTCTCTACTCTACTCTCGAGTTCCAGGGAGCGATGCTCGGCAGACACGAGCAGGAATTGTCTGCTGCTCGGCATGCCGTTGAGACCCTGGCCGCTCAGGTCTCCGACCTCTCAGGACAGTATCAGAGTCTTCGTCTCGTGCCACCAGCTACTTCCGGGTCTTCCGAGCCTCCGGAACCTAGGGTTAATAACCCACCATGTTATTCTGGGCAGCCCACTGAGTGCCGCTCCTTTCTCACCCAGTGTGATATAGTGTTCTCTCTCCAACCCAACACATACTCAAGAGAGAGAGCTCGGATTGCCTACATCATATCACTCCTTACTGGTCGGGCTCGGCAGTGGGGCACAGCTATCTGGGAGGCAAGCGCTGAGTGTACTAACAATTATCTGAACTTTAAAGAGGAGATGATAAGGGTTTTTGATCGCTCAGTTTTTGGGAAAGAAGCTTCCTGGTCCCTGTCTTCCCTATGTCAAGGTAATCGATCCATAACGGATTACTCTATAGAGTTTCGCACTCTTGCTGCCTCCAGTAACTGGAATGAGCAGGCGTTGCTCGCTCGTTTTCTGGAGGGACTCCACGCTAAGGTTAAGGATGAGATTCTCTCTCGGGAGGTTCCATCCAGCGTGGATTCTTTGATTGAACTCGCTATTCGCATTGAACGACGGGTAGATCTTCGTCACCGAGCTCATAGAAGAGAGCTCGCGTTAACTGTGTCTCCCCTCTCTCCGACACTACCATCTTTCCCCACTGACTCAGGTATTGAGCCCATGCAGCTGGGGGTATTCCATCTCGACTAAGGAGAGGGAACGGAGAATCACCAACCGCCTCTGTCTCTATTGCGGTTCCGCTGGTCATTTTGTCATTTCATGTCCAGTTAAAGGCCAGAGCTCATCAGTAAGCGGAGGGCGACTGATAAGCGCTACTAGACGGTCCTCTCCGTCAAGTACCTGTACTACCTTACCGGTCCATCTACGCTGGACCGGATCCGCAGCTTCCTGCAGTGCATTAATAGACTCTGGGGCGGAGGGCTGTTTTATGGACGAAGCCTGGGCTCGGGAACATGACATTCCTCTCAGACAGTTAGGGAGCCCACGGTCATGTTTGCCTTGGATGGTAGTCCTCTCCCCAGTATATTATATGAAACACTACCTTTAACCCTCACTGTATCTGGTAACCATAGTGAGACCATTTCTTTTTGATTTTTGTTCACCTTTACACCTGTTGTTTTGGGTCATCCCTGGCTAGTGTGTCATAATCCTTCTTTTGATTGGTCTAGTAATTCTATCCTTTCCTGGAACGTTTCTTGTCATGTGAAGTGTTTAATGTCTGCTATTTCTCCTGTTTGTTCTGTCCCCTCTTCTCAGGAGGAACCTGGTGATTTGACAGGAGTGCCGGAGGAATATCATGGTCTGCGCACGGTCTTCAGTCGGTCCAGAACCAACTCCCTTCCTCCTCACCGGTCGTATGATTGTTGTTCTGATCTCTTCAAGAAGCGTTTTGCATCCGCTCCTATCCTTGTTGCACCTGACGTCACTAAACAGTTTATTGTTGAGGTTGACGCGTCGGGGGTGGGCGTGGGAGCCATTCTGTCCCAGCGCTCCGATACTGACGATGGGGTCCACCCTTGTGCGTATTTTTCTCATCGCCTGTCACCGTCGGAACGTAACTATGATGTGGCTAACCGCGAACTGCTCGCCATCCGTTTAGCCCTAGGCAAACGGCGACAGTGGTTGGAGGGGGCGACCGTTCCTTTTGTCGTTTGGACTGACCAAAAGAACCTTGAGTACATCCGTTCTGCCAAACGACTGAATGCGCGTCATGCTCGTTGGGCGTTGTTTTTCGCTCGTTTCGAGTTCGTTATTTCTTATTGCCCGGGTACTAAGTACACCAAGCCTCATGCCTTATCCCGTCTCTTTAGTTCTTCTGTGGCTTCTACCGATCCCGAGGGATCCTTCCTGTTGGGCGTGTTGTCGGGTTGACTGTCTGGGGAATTGAGAGACAGGTTAAGCAAGCACTCACGCACACTGCGAGCGCTTGTCCTAGTAACCTTCTTTTCGTTCCTGTTTCTACTCGTCTGGCTGTTCTTCAGTGGGCTCACTCTGCCAAGTTAGCTGGCCATCCCGGCGTTCGGGTACGCTTGCTTCTATTCGCCAGCGGTTTTGGTGGCCTACTCAGGAGCGTGACACGCGCCGTTTCGTGGCTGCGTGTTCGGACTGCGCGCAGAAGTCTGGTAATTTTTTTTCTGCTTCTGCTCCTGGTCTTGCTGGGTCTCAGTCTGTTCCCTGCCATCGCATCTCTCCTGTTCTTGTTCCTGCCCTTGCTGTGTCTCAGTCTGTCCCTAGTTGTTACTCTCCTGGCCTGTTTGGTCCTGTTTGCTCTAAAGCTTTCAGTTCTCTACCCGTGTCTCATTTTTTTTTTAGAGTAGTACCCTAGTTTCCTTTTTATCGTTTTTCGTTACGGTCCTGAGGAGAGGAGTTGGGTTCTTTCACGGGACGTGCAGGACCGTTTGTGATCTATGATTTCCTCCGTTGCCGCCAGTGTTCCTCCTCGAGAGCGCCAGGAGGCGCTCGGTGAGTGGGGGGGTACTGTCATGTTTCGTCTTATATTGTCTTGTCATTTTGCTTTTCCCTCTGTTCGTTTTCCCCCTGCTGGTCTTTTTAGGTTCGTTCCCCTTTTTCTCTCTCCCTTCCTCTCTCTCTTCTCTCTATCGTTCCGTTCCTGCTCCCAGCTGTTCCTATTCCCCTAATCAATCATTTAGTCTTCCCACACCTGTTCCCTATCTTTTTCCCTGATTAGAGTCCCTATTTCTCCCCTTGTTTTCCGTTTCTGCCCTGTCGGATCCTTTGAGATATCAGCTGATGTACGAAGGGCGATATAAATACATTTGATTTGATTTGATTTAGGCTACCCTGCCACTAGGCTACCCTGCCGCCCCCAGATCTTTCCATATATTATACAAGGAATGGCACTGATGGCGTGATTTTGAATTGTGTGTGGTGTTTACTGATTGACGGAAACAGTGAACACAATTGCACACATTTCTCTTCCGTTGAAAACAATGTGTTATATTCTGTGAAAAGAACGCTTAACAGTGAATTTTGTACACACTGATGACATTTGTATTTAAAGTTTTGCTAAAGGCGGTCTAAATTATGCAAGTCAGGTACGAAGGCAAGACAATGATCAGAAGATCTGTAAATGTATTTGAGCATTGGTAATCTAGTAATCTGACCCATGGCTATGGGGGCCTTAGATCCTATGTCTGTATGGGCTGTTTCTACAGGTACTTACTGGTTTTATGTGTGCGTGGGGGATCAAGTGTTTTGACGTGTTACACACACAAACTCAGTTTTATGTCGGCTCTGCAGGAAGTAGGTCGCGGAGTACCTTGAAAGACACAATGACATTTCAGAGAGCGAGAGCAACAGAGGCACACACACACACACACACACACACACACACACACACACACACACACACACACACACACACACACACACACACACACACACACACACACACACACACACACACACACACACACACACACACACACACACACACACACACACACAGGAGGGAGAATGGGGCACAAAACGTGACCGCTAGGTCTGACCCTTCGCTCTGTTGTAACTTAATAAGCACTGCTGACACACACGCACACACAAACACTCACACAAACACACACACCTCTAAGACCACCAGTGCGATGCACTGCGATAGCACACGCTGAAGGCTGTAACAGGCGTGACGGCTGTGCTGTGGTCTCTCACACTCCTCTTGTCTCTCAGATAACACACTGAGTAATGACTCTGTTTATCTAAATAATCTCCTCTAGAGGATAACTGACACTGTGCATTAACACAGACATAACTCTGAGTCAGACACAAATACACACACTTACACTCACCCAAACTATAGTCATCTACAGTCTGTCTGCACCACACACACACACACACACACACACACACACACACACACACACACACACACACACACACACACACACACACACACACACACACACACACACACACACACACACACACACACACACACACACACACACACACACACACACACACACGGCTCAGTCTTGTTTGGAGAAGAAAAATTAATATGTTTTGTTACTTATTGTATCAATGTACTTAGGCCTATACCATTTAAGAATCAGGGAGTCTTGCAGGAAGAACATTGCAGTGTATTTGTCTACACTGAATATTGAGGAAGAAATCAGAGGTCAGTGTTTCCCCACAAACTGTTTCTAAACGTGCAGTTGATGGTTTTAAAACACCCTCCCGCTGCAGGTGTTGAGAAGACTTGTGTAATGTATCATTCAGCTCCTAATCAATAATAGAGGAGCTGGATTTTGAATCACTATTTATCACTACTGATGACCATTTTCCGCCAGGTTCACACACACACACACACACACACACACACACACACACACACACACACACACACACACACACACACACACACACACACACACACACACACACACACACACACACACACACACACACACACACACACACACACACACACACACGTGATGCCATAGGGGTCTCTGAAGAACCATACATGGGATGGTTACTGGACGAACTATACAAAAATCCCCCCAAAATCCCAGAAATGTTTCATCCATCCAGGACCGGCATTGAATAGCCCTGTTGTAGGGTGTTGAGCCTTATTTGCATATTTCCCTTTTGCCTTTTGAGCGAATTTTAGAATTACAAGTACCACCCATGACTGTGTTTGCTAGTGACAGAGAGATGGTTGTTGCATTCATTAATTTAAAGGCATGTGGTCTTCACTATGTGAGATCCTAAGTGAATATGTTGTCATTCAAATTGAGTTATTTAAGGAAATATGTTACATATTTCACAAGTCCTTCATTTTGAGGGACTCATTTTACCATAATACAGTGGGCTGAAACATAACGTTTACAGGCCACATCAGGCCTGTAAATCACATTATGCTGGCTTGCAAAGAGATGTGTAATTCCTATTGAAATCCTGACATTAGTGTTATCCAACTTTTTTGTTTTATTCACCTGCAACCTGCATACAGAATGACTGCCAGGGTTGGGAAGATCAAGATATGAGACCACCCTAAACTGGGACAACCATTTCAGTAACTGGTGCAATAAGTCCAAGTAGCAGATAGGAATAGTTTAGAAATATTTATAATTGAGTAGTATAAGATTCATTAATCAATCAATTATCAAAAACATAGATATTGAAACAAACAAAAATCAACCTGCAAAAAAAAGATCATGCTGGGAAATATGATAATGATGGGCTTGGTTTTGGTTCAACTACTATTAACACCAACACGGGTTATTTTACACTACTGACTGTCAATTTAACTATTTACAGTGTTAATTTAGCTCTTGAATCACCACTTAAAATGATACACTGAAGAATCAACAGTAGTTAACGCTGGCCAATTTACTGTGTGCTATGAAAAGGACACATCTCTGCAGGATTCAATGTAATTTCAAGAACCTTTTAGAATTCTGAAGAACAGTAGATGCCATGTCAAGAACCATACACTTAAATCGAAGGTATGTTATCGGGCAAGAGTTCTCCGAGGAACCTTAAGAGCCGAGGAAGTACCATTTAACCGTTTGTTTCCGTGTACGGTCTCACTGTCCCTCTTACAAATGGCTCGATCTTTCTCCTGATGTCACACCCTGATCTGTTTCACCTGTCCTTGTGATTGTCTCCACCCCCTCCAGGTGTCGCTTATTTTCCCCAGTGTATTTATCCCTGTGTTTCCTGTCTCTATGTGCCAGTTCGTCTTGTATGTTTGTCAAGTCAACCAGCGTGTTTTGTCCCATACTCCTTTCTCTCTACTCCTCTCTTTGTTAGTCCTCCCAGTTTTGACCCTTGCCTGTTTTTTGGACTCCATTCCCGCCTGCCTGACCTTTCTGCCTGCCCTGACCTTCGGTACCAAGTGGACTGTGAACTGGTTTTGACCTTTTGCCTGTACACGACCATTCTCTTGCCGACCCCTTTTTTTGGATGAATAAACATCTAAGACTCCAACCATCTGCCTCCTGTGTCTGCACCTGGGTCTCTTCTTGTGCCCTTATACTTGAGGTCAATAACCTTGTTTTCGGGAGAGCTGGTGAATAAAAATGAGAAACCCATCTTTCCTTCTACTTTGCCTTCAACAGATTGGTACAAAACATGACCTCTTTGTGTATATAGTGTAATTTTGGGAGGCATTTCTATGGTGCTGAGCCATTGTGGGTACAGTATCCGTAGGCAATATGGGTAGAAATAGAATGCTGCTGTGTCTATATGTCTTCATGTTGTCTCTGGCCTTCAGTGATCCTCTGGGAGGCTCTGTTTTCCCATGTTTCAACAGCTTCTGAAACACATACACACACATACACACAAACATACTGAAAATGGGTGAGGCCCACAACAGATCAAACACACAGATGGACAAAGGGAGAAAGGCGAGCCGAGCCGTCTAGACTTCAGCACGGTAACAGATCTGACCACTGAGGCTGGACTGAGCAGGCCTCGGGTTCTCTGTGCTCAGAGGAAATTGACCCCTATTAACCCCTGACCCTCAACACTAATCCTCAACATGGTCTGTTCATTTCAAAGAGTGTGTGTTTGGATTGAGCTTTTAATTGCGATTCCGAATGCATCTAGATGTGCCTTTCCTAAATGTGGATGCCGCAAACAGGCATGACAGATGTAGGATGTACCTGCGCAGTAGTTCTACTATACATGCCATTGTAATGACCATTTAACTCCATAATATCAGTGAAACAACAAAGTGGGATCATAATCTTTTAGGTTATCATACTTCAGCTGATCTCCATCCAGGCTGACGAGAAGTATGTGTGTATGTGTAGCAGTAGCCTACCTCATGCTCAAAAGCCCCTAATGTCATTTGTGGTTCCCCTTTTTGGTCATCTAAATGTATCTGACTTATACACAAAATGAAGTCCTATTCGCAAAATGAAACCAAGTAGAGATATTACAGAAAATGTTACTGTGGTTGGGATGCAAGAGTCTGTTTTACCGTGACGACCTTGAGATGCTTGTCTGTTGTTTCATTGGGAAAATGTCTGTTTTCTGCCTTGGAATTTGGACTCTAACCAGATCTCACACGCCTCAGTGTTAACCCTTTAAGCCTCCCTTGCTGATACTGTCACGTTATAATAGTCATGAGAATCCGTGTCCTCATGACCCACCGCTCATGGCGGCTGGGAACATTCGTCCTGCTTGTGTATCTGGAACAGGTGCAGGATTTGGGAATCAATCCCTGCAGTTTCTTTAGTGTTCGAACTGGGAATTAGGAGGTTGGTGATTTCATCACAAGCCCTCTCACAAGGAACCCTGTTTAGTTTTTTTTCCCTGTAGAGTAACCCAATTGGATTCTTTGTAAAAAAAAAAAACCTCTCATGAAGATCCCTTTGGTTGCAGGATACTGTAAACTGTCCCTATGGGTGAACCCTTTTGGGTGCCATTCTGAACCCTTTGATTTGTACCAGTGGGTAAGAGCTGTTCAATTCCGGACCAGGAGGGCTGAAACACGTTTTCATGCTCTCCTTCCAACCAGAGACAAATTCAGACCTGGGACACCAGGTGAGTGCAATTAACTACCAGGTAGATAAACCCCCAGAAATGTTTCAGGCCTCCAGGACTGGAATTGAACAGCCCTGGTGTAGGGGAACCCTTTTCAGTTACATTAAAAACCCTCTCATGAAGAACCCTCTGATTCCAGGTAGAACCAATGACAGGTTCTACAGTTAAACTTATAGGATACTTCAGATGTGCTTATGGCACACACTATTAGGTACTTATATGGCACTGGTTGGTACTTTTAAGGATACATGTGCGCAAAATCTAGTATAATGGAAAATACATTCTAACCAATATATTCAATGTTTCGTACAATCGTTGCTGCACTTTGAAATATAGGTGGGGCAATGTGCTGGCGGGGGCTCATTAGCATATTTGGGGGCATGGTCTAAAATATGTTGTATTTGTGCAGACCGTTAGTGTAAGTTTTGTACCAGTTTAAACAAGTGGGTTTATCATTATGTGGATGAAGGTTAAGTTCTTAAATTTGTTCACTCCCAGTTCTACAATCTTTGTAAGAGCTTGTGACAATCGAGAGCGACACTGTTATTAAGAGGTTACTTTGCTTTTTCAAGTAACTTAATGGCAGTTGGTTACCAGAAAGTTCATGCTTATTTTTCAATAATTTACTGTCAGCTTGCTGCTAGTAGTTATTGTAAAATTCTCAGTAACAATGTGGCTGATCTCTGTCATGCTCACTAACCTTATGGTGTGGTCAGGAGGTCAGTTGGCTGTCAACCAAAATGTTGAGGCCAGGTTAGGCTAAGTCCCAAGTGTTCTCACCACAAAGAATGCTTAGTAGTTGTTGACTAATGTTAAGCTATCTTGTAATCAGTAAACTTCAGAGAAAGTACAGTAAGTTACTAGCAGTTACCAACTATTAAGTTACTAGTAAGTCAATCTTTGACAACAAAAAAATCAACCACCTAAACTGGTACAACACATCCACTGACGGTTGGCACAAAATGCAGTAAGTTGTTTTTGTTTACCGTAGTTTTACTGAAACCAATAGCCTGTAGTGTAACTTTTTACCAGTGTAGATTTCATGGCATAAAGGAAACCTTGGTGGCGAGGGAAAGAACAGGATGGTTCTTCACAACCATCACACTAGTAAAGAACCCTTCCGGAGCAGTAAAGAACTCTTCAATAACTTTTTAAAAATGTAATGTCTGCTTACACCATCATTACTGAAGCACACAGAGAGAGATGGTGCCAGTGATGGTGAAAAAAATTGTCATGTTTTGTCATATATTGTCATGTCTTGTCCCTGTGCTTTCTCTTCTATTCGTTTCCCCCTGCTGGTCTTATTAGGTTTCTTTCCCTCTCTCTCTATCCCTCTCTCTCTCTATCCCTCTCTCTCTCTATCGTTCTGTTCCTGCTCCCAGCTGTTCCTCATTCGTCCTAACTACCTCGTTTACTCTTTCACACCTGTCCCCTATTTTGCCCTCTGATTAGAGTCCCTATTTCTCCCTCTGTTTCTGCGTCTGTCCTTGTTGGATCCTTGTTTGATGTTTGCTGTGCTGTGTTCTTGTTCCGTCGTGTTTTTGCCTTCTTCAGATGCTGCGTGTGAGCAGGTGTCTATATCAGCTACGGCCTGCTCCTTCCCGAAGCGACCTGCAGTCTGTGGTCGCATCTCCTGATGTTCCCCTCTACTGACTAGAGGGTTTCAGTTTTCCTGTTTGGACATTACCTGTGATAGTATCCAGGATTATCGTTTTTGTTAAAGACTGGAATAAACTCTGTTTCTGTTAAGTCGCTTTTGGGTCCTCATTCACCTGCATAACAGAAGGATCCGACCAAGAATGGACCCAGCGACTACGGATTCTCTCTACTCTGCTGTCGAGTTCCAGGGAGCGATGCTAGGCAGACACGAACAGGAATTGTCTGCTGCTCGACATGCCGTTGAGACCCTGGCCGCCCAAGTCTCCGGCCTCTCGGAGGAGATTCACAATCTCCGCCTCGATCCACCGGTTACCTCCTGGGCTTCCGGGTCTCCGGAGCCCAGAATTAATAACCCACCGTGCTACTCTGGGGAGCCCACTGAATGTCGCTCGTTCCTTACCCAGTGTGATATAGTGTTCTCTATCCAGCCCCACACGTACTCCAGGGGTATTGCTCGTATCGCCTACGTCATATCTTTCCTTACTGGACGGGCTCGGGAGTGGGGCAAGGCTATCTGGGAGGCAAGGGATGAGTGTACTAACCAGTATCAGAACTTTAAGGAGGAGATGATACGGGTTTTTGATCGTTCTGTTTTTGGGAAAGAAGCTTCCTGGTCCCTGTCTTCCCTATGTCAAGGTAATCGATCCATAACGGATTACTCTATAGAGTTTCGCACTCTTGCTGCCTCCAGTAACTGGAACGAGCAGGCGTTGCTCGCTCGTTTTCTGG
This sequence comes from Oncorhynchus gorbuscha, assembly GCF_021184085.1. Taxonomy (NCBI): domain Eukaryota; kingdom Metazoa; phylum Chordata; class Actinopteri; order Salmoniformes; family Salmonidae; genus Oncorhynchus; species Oncorhynchus gorbuscha. Next base: position 62,301,189 of record NC_060178.1, read on the forward strand.
AGGGACTCCACGCTAAGGTTAAGGATGAGATTCTCTCCCGGGAGGTTCCATCCAGCGTGGATTCTTTGATTGAACTCGCTATTCGCATTGAACGACGGGTAGATCTTCGTCACCGAGCTCATGGAAGAGAGCTCGTGTTAACTGTGTCCCCCTCTCCCCGACACTACCATCTTTCCCCACTGACTCAGGTGTTGAGCCCATGCAGCTGGGGGTATTCGCATCTCGACTAAGGAGAGGGAATGGAGAATCACCAACCGCCTCTGTCTCTATTGCGGTTCCGCTGGTCATTTTGTCATTTCATGTCCAGTTAAAGGCCAGAGCTCATCAGTAAGCGGAGGGCGACTGATAAGCGCTACTACTCTGTCCTCTCCGTCAAGTACCTGTACTACCTTGCCGGTCCATCTACGCTGGACCGGATCGGCAGCTTCCTGCAGTGCATTAATAGACTCTGGGGCGGAGGGCTGTTTTATGGACGAAGCCTGGGCTCGGGAACATGACATTCCTCTCAGACAGTTAGGGGAGCCCACGGTCATGTTCGCCTTGGATGGTAGTCCTCTCCCCAGTATATTATGTGAAACACTACCTTTAACCCTCACAGTATCTGGTAACCATAGTGAGACCATTTCTTTTTTGATTTTTTTGTTCACCTTTTACACCTGTTGTTTTGGGTCATCCCTGGCTAGTGTGTCATAATCCTTCTTTTGATTGGTCTAGTAATTCTATCCTTTCCTGGAACGTTTCTTGCCATGTGAAATGTTTAATGTCTGCTATTCCTCCTGTTTCTTCTGCTCCCTCTTCACAGGAGGAACCTGGTGATTTGACAGGAGGGCCGGAGGAATATCATGATCTGCGCACGGTCTTCAGTCGGTCTAGAGCCACCTCCCTTCCTCCTCACCGGTCGTATGATTGTTGTACTGATCTCCTCAAGAAGCGTTTTGCATCCGCTCCTATCCTTGTTGCACCTGACGTCACTAAACAGTTCATTGTCGAGGTAGACGCGTCGGGGGTGGGCGTGGGAGCCATTCTGTCCCAGCGCTCCCATACTGACGATGGGGTCCACCCTTGCGCGTATTTTTCTCATCGCCTGTCGCCGTCGGAACGTAACTATGATGTGGCTAACCGCGAACTGCTCGCCATCCGTTTAGCCCTAGGCGAATGGCGACAGTGGTTGGAGGGGGTGACCGTTCCTTTTGTCGTTTGGACTGACCAAAAGAACCTTGAGTACATCCGTTCTGCCAAACGACTCAATGCGCGTCAAGCTCGTTGGGCGTTGTTTTTCGCTCGTTTCGAGTTTGTGATTTCTTATCGCCCGGGTACTAAGAACACCAAGCCTGATGCTTTATCCCGTCTCTTCAGTTCTTCTGTAGCATCTACCGACCCCGAGGGGATTCTCCCTGAGGGGCGTGTTGTCGGGTTGAATGTCTGGGGAATTGAGAGACAGGTTAAGCAAGCACTCACTCACACTCCATCACCGCGCGCTTGTCCTAGTAACCTTCTTTTCGTTCCCGTTTCTACTCGTCTGGCCGTTCTTCAGTGGGCTCACTCTGCCCAGTTAGCTGGCCACCCCGGCGTTCGGGGTACGCTTGCTTCTATTCGCCAGCGTTTTTGGTGGCCTACTCAGGAGCGTGACACGCGCCGTTTCGTGGCTGCTTGTTCGGACTGCGCGCAGACTAAGTCCGGTAACTGTCTTCCTGTTTCTGCTCCTGGCCTTTCTGGGTCTCAGTCTGTCCCCAGCCACCGCATCTCTCCTGGTCCTGCTCCTGCACTTGCTGTGTCTCAGTCTGTCCACAGCCACCGCCTCTCTCCTGCCCTTGCTGTGTCTCAGTCTGTCCCCTGCCACCGCATCTCTCCTGGTCCTGCTCCTGCACTTGCTGTGTCTCAGTCTGTCCACAGCCACCGCATCTCTCCTGGTCCTGCTCCTGCACTTGCTGTGTCTCAGTCTGACCACAGCCACCGCTTCTCTCCTGTTCCTGGTCTTAGCCTTGCTGTGTCTCAGTCTGTCCCTAGTTGTTACTCTCCTGGCCTGTTTGGTCCTGATTGCTCTAACGCTTACAGTTCTCTACCCGTGTCTCATTTTTATTAGAGTTATTGCCCTAGATTCCCTCTTCATCGTCTCCCGTTACGGTCCTGTGGAGAGGAGTTGGGTTCTTTCTCGGGACGTGCTGGACCGTTCGTTGATCAATGATTTCCTCCATTGCCGCCAGGGTTCCTCCTCGAGTGCGCCAGGAGGCGCTCGGTGAGTGGGGGGGTACTGTCATGTTTTGTCATATATTGTCATGTCTTGTCCCTGTGCTTTCTCTTCTATTCGTTTCCCCCTGCTGGTCTTATTAGGTTTCTTTCCCTCTCTCTCTATCCCTCTCTCTCTCTATCCCTCTCTCTCTCTATCGTTCCGTTCCTGCTCCCAGCTGTTCCTCATTCGTCCTAACTACCTCGTTTACTCTTTCACACCTGTCCCCTATTTTGCCCTCTGATTAGAGTCCCTATTTCTCCCTCTGTTTCTGCATCTGTCCTTGTCGGATCCTTGTTTGATGTTTGCTGTGCTGTGTTCTTGTTCCGTCGTGTTTTTGCCTTCTTCAGATGCTGCGTGTGAGCAGGTGTCTATATCAGCTACGGCCTGCGCCTTCCCGAAGCGACCTGCAGTCTGTGGTCGCATCTCCTGTTGTTCCCCTCTACTGACTAGAGGGTTTCAGTTTTCCTGTTTGGACATTACCTGTGATAGTATCCAGGATTATCGTTTTTGTTAAAGACTGGAATAAACTCTGTTTCTGTTAAGTCGCTTTTGGGTCCTCATTCACCTGCATAACAAAAATGGTAGTTGTCTACAGTTTGCCAAACAGCCTTGTACTTAATTTCTTTCTTAGGTTCTCCACATTCATGAATCTCCTACCTACTCCCTCATCTCCCCTCTTTAGCATATTTTTGACAGAGGCGGATGGGACTTTTCTGTTTTATGGTCCCAATCCAGAAACTTGACTTACTGTAGCTTTTCGCCTCAACCCATGGTGCGGGCCGCTACACTTGCACATCAGTCAATTGGATTATGCATACACTCTCACACTTATCTGTGACCGTTATGTTAGCTACAGATGCTGATGAGCATCTGTCATGACTTCCACCGAAGTTGTTCCCTCTCCTTGTTCGGGCGGCGTTCAACATCAATGGTACAGCCATGGATCGCGTGCTGTAAACCATGCACCGATGGGAGAGAGGGGTTTTTCCTGTGAACCCTGTGTCGTCTCCTCAGGTTCCACCACTACCTACCGTGATGTCCGCCTCTCCATCATCAGGATCCGGTGGGATTCAGCTCTCGCTCCCGAGGGCGTATGATGGGACAGCTGCCGGGTGTCAGGGGTTCCTACTCCAGCTGGAGCTCTACGTGGCATCTGTCTGGCCAGCTCCTTCAGGATGCGAGAGAGTGAGCACCCTTATCTCCTGTCTGACCGTTAAAGCCCTGGAATGGGCCAACACCATCTGGGGCAGGGAAGGTCAGACGTTGGATGACAATGAGGAGTTCGCCCGCAGTTTCCGGGCGGTATTCGATCATCCCCCATAGGGGAGAGCGGCGGGGGAATGCCTATTTCATCTATGTCAAGGGATGAGGAGAGCTCAAGATGTTGCGCTGGACTTTAGAACTCTGGCAGCCAGCGCAGGATGGCTGATCGATCACTACAGGTGTAGCTTACAAGAGGATGTCCGTCAGGAGCTAGCCTTCAGGGACACCACCCTTACACTGGACCAGCTGGTGGACTTATTGATCCGGTTGGACAACCTGTTGGCATCCCGCCGACGTCCAGATCGGGATCCGTCAGTTCCATCCCCCAGCGCTCCTGATCCAACGCCTATGGAGGGGGACCGGAGGGGGGGGGATCATTTCCTGCACCAACTGTGGCCGCAGAGGGCACACTGCTGGTCGGTGCTGGGGGGGATTCCCCAGGAGATAGAGGTAGCAGGCGGAGTGCTGGTGGGTCATCCCAGGTGAGTAGGCACACCACTCACCCAGAGCTCCCTGTTGCACACATGTGGTTGTCAATTGAATTTCCCGAGTTTTCCCCGTATTACCAGCATAAGACGCTAGTAGATTCAGGCGCAGCTGGGAACTTTATTGACCGTTCCTTTGCTATGAGATTAGGGATCCCTATTGTGTCTGTTGATGTTCCCTTCCCTATACATGCCTTAGACAGTTGTCCTTTGGGGTCGGGGCTAATTAGGGAGGTCACAGCTCCGCTCACTATGATAACGCAGGAGAGTCATAGGGAGCAAATGAGTCTCTACCTAATCGACTCTCCTGCGTTCCCTGTTGTGTTGGGGATTCCCTGGTTGGCTTCGCATGATCCCACTATTTCGTAGCAACAGAGGGCTCTCAAGGGATGGTCCTGTCAGTGCTCAGGGAGGTGTGTAGGCGTTTCCTTAGGTGCCACTACGGTGGAAAGTCCAAACCAGGTCTCCACCATGCACATTCCCCCCGAATATGCTGGTTTGGAACTCAGCCTTCTGTAAAAAGAAGGCAACTAAATTACCACCCCATTGACAAGGGGATTGTGTGATAGATCTCTTGGTAGAAGCTGCACTTCCCAGGAGTCACGTGTATCCTCTGTCACAGGAGGAGACGGCGGCTATGGAGACATATGTCACCGAATCTCTGGGACAGGGATACATTCAACCTTCCATCTCACCTGTCTCCTCGAGTTTCTTTTTTTGTGAAGAAGAAGGATGGAGGTTTGCGCCTGTGTATTGATTATCGATGTTCAAATAAGATCACGGTAAACGCTCATAGCCAGTATGACCGAGTCATTACACGGGGCGCGCTTCTTCACAAAATTGGACTTCAGGAGCTCTTACAACCTGGTGTGTATCCGGGCGGGAGATGAGTGGAAGACAGCATTTAGCACCACTTCTGGGCATTATGAGTACCTCGTCATGCCGTACGGGTTAATGAATACTCCATCAGTCTTCCAATCCTTTGTAGATGAGATTTTCAGGGACCTGCATGGGCAGGGTGTAGTGGTGTATATAGATGACATTCTAATATACTCCGCTACACGCGCCGAGCATGTGTCCCTGGTACGCAGGGTGCTTGGTCGACTGTTGTAACATGACCTGTACGTCAAGGCTGAGAAATGTCTGTTCTTCCAACAGTCCGTCTCCTCCCTAGGGTACCGCTTTTCCCGTCAGAGGTAGAGATGGAGAATGACTGCATTTCAGCCGTGCGTAATTGACCGACTCTAACCATGGTAAAGGAGGTGCAGCGGTTTTTAGGGTTTTCCAACTACTACCGGAGGTTTATCTGGGGTTTTGGTCAGGTAGTGGCTCCCATTACCTCACTGCTGAAGGGGGGACCGGTGCGACTGCAGTGGTCAGCTGGGGCGGACAGGGCTTTTGGTCACCTGAAGTCTCTGTTTACCTCGGCTCCTGTGCTGGCTCATCCTGATCCCTCCTTAGCATTCATAGTTGAGGTGGACGCGTCTGAGGCAGGGATAGGGGCTGTGCTGTCTCAGCGCTCGGGTACGCCACCAAAGCTCCGCCCCTGTGCATTCTCAGCCCGGCGGAGCGAAACTATGATGTGAGGGACTGGGAGTTGTTGGCTGTTGTCAAAGGCTCTGAAAGCGTGGAGACATTGGCTTGAGGGTGCCAGACACCCTTGGAGGGCTTTTATGGTCTCGTTCAGCCTTACCTCAGGTTTTAACCCTGAGAGCAACGGGCAGGTGGAAAGAGTCAACCAGGAAGTGGGTAGGTTTCTGCAGTCCTATTGCCAGGACCGGCCGGGGGAGTGGGCAGTGTTTCTCCCCTGGGTAGAGATGGCTCAAAACTCCGCCACTCCTCCACTAACCTGTCACCTTTTCAGTGTGTGCTAGGTTACAAGCCGGTCCTGGCACCATGGCATCAGAGCCAGATCGCGGCTCCTGCGGTGGATGAATGGTTTCGGCACTCGGAGGAGACATGGGGCGCTGCCCATGTATGTCTGCAAAGGGCCATCAGGCGGCAGAAGATGAGTGCCGACCGCCACCGCAGTGAGGCCCCGGTGTATGCACCGGGGGATCGGGTCTGGCTCTCGACCCGAAACCTGCCCCTTCACCTGCCCTGCCGGAAGCTGGGTCCGCGGTTTGTGGGGCCATTCAAAGTCCTGAGGAGACTGAACGAGGTTTGCTATAGGTTACAGCTCCCCCTGATTACCGTATTAACCCCTCGTTCCATGTGTCTCTCCTCAGGCCAGTGGTGGCGGGTCCGCTCCAGCAGTCTGAGGTGCGGGAGGTTCCTCCGCCCCCTCTGGCCATCGAGGGGGCCCCGGCGTATACAATGCAAGCCATCATGGACTCAAGACGTCGGGCGAGAGGCCTTCAGTACCTCGTGGAGTGGGAGGAGTACGGCCCGGAGGAGAGATGCTGGGTACTGGTGGGGGACATCCTGGACCCCTCGTTACTCCAGGAATTTCACCGACTCCATCCGGATCGCCCTGCGTCTCGTCCCCCGGGTCGTCCCCGAGGCCAGTGTCGGCACGCTGCTGGAGCCGCACGTCAATGGGGGGGGGGGAGTGTACTGTCACGACTTCCACCGAAGTTGTTCCCTCTACTTGTCCGGGCGGCGTTCGGCGGTCGACGTCACCGGCTTTCTAGCTGCCACCGATCCATGTTTCATTTTTCCTTTTGTTTTTTCTGTTTACACACCTGGTTCCCATCTCATGATTATGTTCCTTATTTAAAACTCTGGTTTTCCTTTCTGTTTGTGCGTGATTGTCTTTCGTGTGTTGGAGTTTTGACCTTGTTTGTTACATTCTTGGATTGAGTAAATACAGTGTTTTATTTACTCTTACCTGTGTCCTGCGCCTGACTCCTGCGCTATCTTCTAGATAGACTGACAGCATCAGATTGCTATTAGTGTTGTTGTGACTGATACAGACTTGTGGGGTGGGGCTGGGCAGGTGTCCCAGACTGCTCAGTCAGGACTAAAGATACACAGTGTAGTAGCAGACAGCAACCCTAATTACTTCTGTGTGTGTGTGTGTGTGTGTGTGTGTGTGTGTGTGTGTGTGTGTGTGTGTGTGTGTGTGTGTGTGTGTGTGTGTGTGTGTGTGTGTGTGTGTGTGTGTGTGTGTGTGTGTGTGTGTGTGTGTGTGTGTGTGTGTGTGTGTGTGTTGATTATGTTAATCAAACCTAAATCATAGTTTGATAATTCCAGGTGTAGCCTGCCCTGTTCCCTAACTTTGTTCATAGTTTTGTATCAGTCAGCAAAAACGTAACCAGCTGGCATAAAATCTATGCTCATCTGTATAGCATTCTGACCATTTACCATTTAAAAACACTCTTTCCTAATGATTCCAACCCTGTTCTTTCTTCCTGTCTTTACCCTTCTCTCACTAGCCTCCTCTTCCCCCATCACTGTGCATGCACACACACACACACACACACACACATTCCACTGAACTCACAGTGAACTCTGCTGCTGTGTATAAGTACAGCTTTGGAGCCAATCGAAGCGTGGCTGGAGGGCACCATCGCCTCTCCCATTAGGATAATAGGAATCCCTCTCTGGCTCATAATCCACAGAGATGAAGAGAGAGAGAAAGAGAGAAAGAGAGAAAGAGAGAAAGAGAGAGAGAGAGAGAGAGAGTGAGTGAGTGTGGGATGGATGGGGGTGCGGAGGGAGGAAGGTAGGGACAGGTACAGTGTGAAAAATTGGGAGAGAAAGATAGGTCTAAAGCTATGCAGCATGTAAACACTACTCAGGTGTGCAGTGGGGCAATATACTGAGTGACATCGGGAAGTGAACACAGCTGTGGTGTGGTGCAGGCTGTAGACATCTACAGAGCGCATGTGTGTGCGCGCGTGTGTGTGTGTGCGCGTGCGTGTCCATGAAGGCTGTAGACATTCACAACGTGTGTGTGCACATGGGGGTGTGCTTGGGAGGATGTTAATTTCCAGCATAGCGATGTGCCCTCAGCATCCCAGTGTGATTTAAATTAAAACTCAATTGGCCTTCAAATTTGTCCAGACCCCTAAAGTCCCCACTGGTGAGAGGGAGATGGCTGCAGGAGCACAGCAGCCTGTAATCACACAGCTGAAATTGAATCTGACCATAGAAGACAATGGACAAGAGACCGTCTGAACGACTGACCATTACACAGATGACATTCTCTCAGATGAATACTCCCTTTACTCAGTGGAGACACTGGAGGTGTGCCTGGGTGAGCGTGTGTGCGTGTGTGCGCGCGTGTGTGTGTATGCGTGCATGTGATCAACTCCATTGATGTGTATGTGATGTGTATCTTAAATAGAAAAATTCAATATGTGCGTTCTGCCATAGGGTACATCTGTCTGTGTGAGTATTTCTGCTACAGTACGTGTGTATCTGTCTGTGTGAGTATTTCTGCTACAGTATGTGTGTATCTGTCTGTGTGAGTGTTTCCACAGCTGTATGTGTGTGCATCTGTCTGTGTGAGTGTTTCCGCTACAGTATGTGTATGTGACTGGCCTGTTAGCAGTAGCGATCTGTATTGGCCCGGTCTTAATTTCTCGCATGTCTGCCTACGTTGTGAGGGATGGTAGCGCTGGGTGGGAAATGGGAGGCAGAGAGGCTATCACCCTCCTGCTGGCTCTGTGGATCCATTTCATCTCCAGATAATTACCACACAAACTATTTACTGCTACACCGAACTTCACCACTAGGACATCCGATACAAAACACCCACACAGACAGGAAACAGAAAACATATATCTACTGTGTACTAATAGTTCAAACTTAAAGACTCATAATAACTGATATATAGTGGGAGTGGTGCAGTTGACCCTGACATGCACTTGCGGTGCCCCCTAGGGCCTAGGTAGCAAAGGGCACTACAGAGGGACATGGAGCTCTGGGTCTATAGTCCAAGCCATACTCTCACTGAATGCTACCAGTATTTTAATTCCTACCTTTTCACAATTTTTCACAAAATGTTATGGTTCTACACTCTAACAAGTCCTCCCTTTATATATCTGTACTATTTACATATGTACACATCGTAACGCCCCTTCCCTATCTTTTCTCATCCTCTCCCTCTCGACTAAAACACCCCTCCCCCTTCTCCCGTTCCCCCTCTTCTCCCTGTATCCATCTCCATGGCAGATGCACAGGGCCTGAGGCAGCTCTTCAGACTACTGTTTGTTACCGTTTCATTCTCTTTCCCCCCACGGCAGAAATGAGCTGCCATGCTAAACCCTGTCAACTGTGACAGCCACTCTCAACAGTGGGACTCAGTCCATACAGTATATCCATATCACACACTCCACTGTCTGAGCCTCTAATGGTTGTCCCTCCGCTGTCACTGCTAAACACGTTTGTTTTTTTCACCTGGATAGCTCAATTTTCTGCCTAATTTATAGCAAAAAAAATACAAATGCAACATGCAACAATTTGGAAGATTTTACTGAGTTACATTTCATAGAAGGAAATCAGTCAATTGAAATGAGTTCATTAGGAACCTAATCTGACTCGGAATACAGATATGCAACTGTTGATTGTGCCATGTGGAATGTTGTCCCACTCCTCTTCAATTGCTGTATGAAGTTGCTGGATATTGGCAGGAAATAGCACGCGCTTTTGTACACGTCGATGCAGAGCCTCCGAAAACATGCTCGAGGGGTGACATGTCTGGTGAGTATGCAGGCCATGGAAGAACTGGGACATTTTCAGCTTCCAGGAATTGTGTACAGATCCTTGCGATGTGGGGTTGTGCGTTATCACGTTGAAACATGAGGTGATGGCGGCGGATGAATGGCGTGACAGTGTACCTCAGGATCTCGTCACGGTGTCTCTGTACATTCAAATTGCCATCCGTAAAATGCAATTATGTTTGTTGTCCGTAGCATATGCCTGCCCAATACCATAACCCCACCTCCACCATGGGGCACTTTGTTCATAATGTTAACATCAGCAAACCGCTTGCACACACAACGCCGTGCACGTGGTCTGCGGTTGTGATGCCAGTTGGACCTACTACAAAATTCTCTAAAATGACGTTGGAGAAATGAACATTCAATGATCTGGCAGCAGCTCTGGTGGACATTCCTGCAGTCAGCATGCCAATTGCACACTCCCCTCAATACTTGAGTCATCTGTGGCATTGTGTTGTGTGACAAAACTGCACATTTTAGAAGGGCCTTTCATTGTCCCCAGCACAAAGTGCACCTGTGTAATGATCATGCTGTTTAGTCAGCTTCTTGATATGCCACACCTGTCAGGTGGATGGATTATCTTGGCAAAGGATAAATGCGCACTAACAGCGATGTGAAAAAATTTGTGCTCAAAATGTGAGAGAAATAGGCATTTTCAGCATATGGAAAATTTCTGGGATCTTTCATTTCAGCTCATGAAACATGGAACTAACACTTTACATGTTGCATTTATATTTTTTGTTCAGTGTATTTTTGAAGAATAAATAGGCTACAAATGATTTCTGCAAACTGTTACAAAAGGGTTGCAGACAAACTGTTTGTTTACCAGTTGTTAAGACCGGCACCCCTACCAGTACATACTAGTGGGTTGTGAGTGGTTGGTCTCAAACATGTTACAAGCTAGCACATGGCTAACACAACACTAAGGTATTTATCATTTATCTTACCAGTGTTACATGCTACCATACTGCTAATGTGTACATCATCAATCACTCCAGAGCTATGCTAGCACTTGGCTAATGTATTTATCATTAATCTTATCAGGGCTGCCTTTCCACCTCATTTCAGAGCTCCGCCATGATTTCTAGCACTAATTTGATGGTAATGAACCCATCAACACATAGTGCCTGATGAATATAGTGAGAAATGGCCTTCTGCTATGTTTTGGACAAGCCGCATCTGATCTCATTAGATGATCTCTAGCCTTCACTCTGTTTACATGCATGTTAACCCGTATGTGGGTCGGTCAAACTACAGTAGGGTGTTTTAAATAGGTTGTCAATTAAAATGCCTTGAACTCTTGCATATATACCGTCTACCTTAGCAGGTTTTACGGCACTGAATAAGTTTGAGTTGTTTTCTCGTTGAACATGTGGCATTAGTTGTTCCTGCTTTTACCTTTCATGCTGTCCACGTCCATTAAACCATACTTTTTTCAAAGCCAACATATTTGGAATTACATTCAGACAATTACGACAGGTGGTCAATATCTCCTGATGAGTCATTGGGGACATCGCCCGCCCTACACATCAGTCAGCACTTCCTCTCGTATGTGGTATATCTCTGTGGTGACTGATACTTACAGACTGCCTCCTGTGTATACAGAAATTGAAAAAAATACATTTAAATATATTTGGCATATACGGTGCATTCAGAAAGTATTCATACCCATTGACTTTTTCAACATTTTGTTACATTACCGCTTTATTCTAAAATGTATTAAATATACTTTTCCCCTCATCAATTGACACACAATACCCCCAAACCATAAGACTCCTGAACATCTGGTCAAATGGCTACCCAGATTATTGACATTGCCTGCCCCTCACTGGAAGGTCTACTTGTAAGAAAGCATTTCACTGTAAGGTCTACTTGTAAGAAAGCATTTCACTGTAAGGTCTACTTGTAAAGAAAGCATTTCACTGGAAGGTCTACTTGTAAGAAAGCATTTCACTGGAAGGTCTACTTGTAAGAAAGCATTTCACTGGAAGGTCTACTTGTAAGAAAGCATTTCACTGGAAGGTCTACTTGTAAGAAAGCATTTCACTGTAAGGTCTACTTGAAAGAAAGCATTTCACTGGAAGGTCTACTTGAAAGAAAGCATTTCACTGTAAGGTCTACTTGAAAGAAAGCATTTCACTGTAAGGTCTACTTGTAAGAAAGCATTTCACTGGAAGGTCTACTTGAAAGAAAGCATTTCACTGTAAGGTCTACTTGAAAGAAAGCATTTCACTGTAAGGTCTACTTGTAAGAAAGCATTTCACTGGAAGGTCTACTTGTAAGAAAGCATTTCACTGTAAGGTCTACTTGTAAGAAAGCATTTCACTGGAAGGTCTACTTGTAAGAAAGCATTTCACTGGAAGGTCTACTTGTAAGAAAGCATTTCACTGGAAGGTCTACTTGTAAGAAAGCATTTCACTGGAAGGTCTACTTGTAAGAAAGCATTTCACTGTAAGGTCTACTTGAAAGAAAGCATTTCACTGGAAGGTCTACTTGAAAGAAAGCATTTCACTGTAAGGTCTACTTGAAAGAAAGCATTTCACTGTAAGGTCTACTTGTAAGAAAGCATTTCACTGGAAGGTCTACTTGAAAGAAAGCATTTCACTGTAAGGTCTACTTGAAAGAAAGCATTTCACTGTAAGGTCTACTTGTAAGAAAGCATTTCACTGGAAGGTCTACTTGTAAGAAAGCATTTCACTGTAAGGTCTACTTGTAAGAAAGCATTTCACTGGAAGGTCTACTTGAAAGAAAGCATTTCACTGTAAGGTCTACTTGAAAGAAAGCATTTCACTGTAAGGTCTACTTGAAAGAAAGCATTTCACTGTAAGGTCTACTTGTAAGAAAGCATTTCACTGGAAGGTCTACTTGTAAGAAAGCATTTCACTGGAAGGTCTACTTGTAAGAAAGCATTTCACTGGAAGGTCTACTTGTAAGAAAGCATTTCACTGGAAGGTCTACTTGTAAGAAAGCATTTCACTGGAAGGTCTACTTGTAAGAAAGCATTTCACTGGAAGGTCTACTTGTAAGAAAGCATTTCACTGGAAGGTCTACACCGGTTTTATTCGGTGCATGTGACTCATCAAATTTGATTTGATTGATTTGAATGAAAAAGTGAAAACAGATTATTACAAATTTGAGCAAATCTATAAAAAATACACATTGAAATACCTTATTTACATAAGTATTCAGACCCTTTGCTATGAGACTCGAAATTGAGCTCAGGTCCAACCTGTTTCCAATTGATCATCCTTGAGATGTTTCTAGAACTTGACTGAAGTCCACCTATGACAAATTCAATTGATTGGACATGATTTGGAAAGGCAAACACCCAAGGTCCCCAAGAACACAGTGGCCTCCATCATCCTTAAATGGAAGAAGTTTGGAACCACCAAGACTCTTCCTAGAGCTGGCCGCCCAGCTAAACTGAGCAATTGGGGGAGAAAGGCCTTGGTCAGGGATTAGATATTGCTTCACTGTCGGAACTAAAAACACAAGCATTTCGCTACACTCACAATACCATCTCCTAACCATGTGTATGTGAGCAATAACATTTGATTTGATTTGTCATGCTGACAGAGCTTACGAGCTGCTCTGTGATGATGGGAGAACCTTCCAGAAGGACAACCATCTCTGCAGCACTCCAACAATCAGGCTTTTATTGTAGAGTGGCCAGATGGAAGCCACTCCTCATTGAAAGGCACATGACAGCCCGCTTGGAGTTTGACAAAAGGCACCTAAAGACTCTCAGATCATGAGAAACAATATTCTCTGATCTGATGAAACCAATATTGAACTCTTTGTTCATGTTTGGAGGAAACCTGGCACCATGCCTACCATGTTCTTCAGCGGCAGGGACTGAGAGATTAGTCAGGATCGAGGGAAAAATGAACTGAGCAAAGTACAAAGAGATCCTTGATGAAAACCGTCTTGGGAGCGCTCAGGACCTCAGACTGGGGCGAAGGTTCACCTTCCAACAGGACAACTACCCTAAGCACACAGCCAAGACAACGCAGAAGTGGCTTCCGGACAAGTCTCTGAATGTCCTTGAGTGGCCCAGCCAGAGCCCGGACTTGAACCCGATCAAACATCTCTGGAGAGACCTGAAAATAGCTGTGCAACAACGCTCCCCATCCAAACTGAAAGAGCTTGAGAAGATCTGCAGAGAAGAATAAGATAAACTCCCCAAATACAGGTGTGCTAAACTTGTAGCGTCATACCCAAGAAAGCTTGAGGCTGTAATCGCTGCCAAAGGTGGTTCAACAAAGTACTACGTAAAGAGTCTGAATACTTCTGCATATGTAATATTCCCATTTATTTCTATTTCTAATACATTTGCAAAAATGTCTAAACCTGTTTTTGTTTTGTCATTATGGGTTATTGTGTGTAGGTTGATGAGGTAAAAAAAAACATTTCACACATTTTAGAATAAGGCTGTAATGTAACAAAATGTGGAAAAAGTCAAGGGGTCTGAATTTCTGAATGTACTGTATAACGGTAGAATCCCAAACTGCAGATACTCAGACTACAGACTAAAGAGTCTCTGATCTCTGATGGAAGGACAACATTTACTACAGGGCTAGAGAGAGAAACTACAAATTGCTGATCTCATATATGCACACACACACAAACACAGACACACAGTGCTGATGATGGCTTTGGGAGCAGCGCAGCTGTATTCCCAAACCCTCTCAGATTTATGCTCTTGCTCAGCACAGTTATTACAGTCAGAGTTTATTAGGATACGGCTACATTATAAGAACTGTCTAACAAATTGCTTATGATCCTGTAATTGGATTACAACAGCAGTGTACTCCCACTGGTGAGATTTTGAAGCCAAGACCATACGCACGCCTGCGCACGCAAACGTGCGCACACACTCACAAACAAACACACACAAACACACACACACACACAAACACTGTGCAGACAAAGTGACTTAAATAAATTAACACAAGTATACATTGGCACCAGTGGAGGCTGGTGGGAGGAGCTGTAGGAGGACGGGCTCATTGTAAAGGCTGGAATGGAATTGATGGAATGGTATCAAACACATCAAACATATGGAATCCATTCCACTTATTCACTTCAAACCATTACAATGAGCTCGTCTTCCGATAGCTCCTCCTATCAGGCTTCACTGGCACTCAGTATACCAGTGGCAACCAGCCCACGGAACTAGCCCAGTCCCCACTAATCTTTGCTCTTTGTGTGTGTGTGTGTGTATGAGAGAGAGATAGAGAGAGGCACAATCCCTGCTTCGCACACTCGGTGGGTGAGGTGTGGGAGATTAGTGACACCCCTTATAAAGATGTTTGACCCCTGTGCCTCTACCCACTGTTGTAGGGGTTCATTCTCTATGCAAATGAGAAGGGTGTTTGTCCCGGGCGTGAGAGTCTTTTGTCAGAGCTAGCTGTGACTGATCACAGCCTGACAGCTCCAATGTGTGTGTGTGTGTGTGTGTGTGAGTGTACGTGTGTGTGTGTGGGTGCAGATTGACATCATTATAGGTGGGTGTACCCAGCAATCTGCAGATTTATGAACCCCCCCCCCCATCCCTCCTCAAGATGAGCAGCTGAGTCTGTCATCGCACACAAAGCGGCACTCCAAACTCACACACGGCTGCACGCCCCCCTCATTCATCATGCTGAAAGTTAATTGGTGCAAGCTTTAAACAACTCTCTACCACCGCCTCTTAACACACATTGCCAGTGACTGCTGACCTTAACACAACACACACCCGCACGCACGCACACTCACACACACACAAACACACAGTGCCTATTGATTAACCTAGCCTAACGGAGGACTGGATGCATTCCAAGCTGGGTGAATACATTATCAGGGCAGAGAAAGTATGGTTCCCACCATCAGTATGAAATAGAGTAGAAGGCTGGAAATTACATAGACGTTCCATCTAGTTTGGTGTATTCTGTACACACACAACATGCCCAAAGCCCATTAGCTGGCAGGCTGTTGAGGCCGCTTGAGTGTGTGCTGCTCATGCTTCAGGGAGCAGACCTAACTGGAGAGGCTGGGAGAGACCCGACCAAACACCAACAGCAACACGGCCACACCACAGACCCAACACTTCAGAACACATGCACCCAAGACCCAGCCACACCACACTGCACAAATACTATGACACACACAAACACACAAACACGAACGCACATCGCCAGTGAAAGGGCAGTTTGGGTCTGTGAACAACACAATCTGTGGGTGTTGAGGCAAGGGTCAGACTGAGAAGTGTATCAGAGCTCAGTAATGGACAGTATTGATTGCGTGTTATTCACTCTGCTCTCTGGGCTGGTGTGTGTGTAAACTGGAGGCTAACATTTGGACTCGAGATCAGATCTAATCAGTGTTTTCATCTCAGAGCCCAACCTCCACGGAGACCCTGAGGGCCACACACACACACACACACACACACACACACACACACACACACACACACACACACACACACACACACACACACACACACACACACACACACACACACACACACACACACACACACACACACACACACACACACACACACACACACACGCGTGAGACTTGACAAAGAGACCAACAGCTTTAGGTGTACAGTGGCCACTGCATTATCCCTCCAATGACTACAGTACATTCAGAATGAATAGACTGCTTCACAAGAAAGTTGCCTGGAAAATCATTAAAAAACGGTCCAATTTTTAATATTTCTGTCAGCATTAGAAACGTGTGTCTATGAATCTATACCAGACTGCCTTGGCGGTGTAAATGAATGTGTGCTCAGTCTCTCTGAGCCTCTGTGGAGAGGGAATAATTAGATGCAATATCATGCTAGTGAAGGGAGTGGGAGGGACTGCGTGTGAATCCGCCATAGCTTCTCACTGCAGCAGGCACACACACACGCACACGCACACAGGCTGTCTCCCACATAACTAATGGGTGCATTTCACGGTGATGACAGCGAGCGGCGTGTGTGTGTCTGTCTGAGCATTATGGCTGTTATAATAATAATGATAACAAATTAGAACCATCCATTTCCTGCCCCACTGCTGATTGGAGCTGATGGCCAATATGATGGAGGGTAATCCATCTTCCTGCCCCTCCCCCTAGCTACCGCCCCAGAGACCGTTAGGGGCCGCAGTCAATGGCACCACAACAGAGGAGGGAGCACATGGGGAAAAGAACTGAATGCAGCACAGGGTGACATGGGGGACGGAGTTCAGTGCAGCACACAGGACTTGTGTCCCAATACTTAACCCAATATCATGCTTATAGGCTTCTTAACAGCTTCTACTACCAAGCCATAAGACTGCTGAACAGCTAATCAAAGGGCTACCCAGACCCCTCTTTTATGCTGCTGCTACTCTCGGTTAATAATCTATGCATAGTCACTTTAACTCTACCTACATTTACATATTACCTCAATTACCTCGAATAACCGGTGCCCCCGCACATTGACTCTGTACTGGTACCCCCTGTATATAGCCTCACTTGTTATTTTACTGCTGCTGATTAATTATTTGTTACTTTTATTTTCAATTTTCAATTTTTTACTTATCTATTTATTTTCTTAAAACGTCTTAAAGCATTGTTGGTTAAGGGTAGTATTCGGCGCATTTCACAAATACGATTTGATTTGATTTGATTCTTGCAGATCTGGTTAGAAGCAATTTAGTAAAAGCTCCATCTAGACGACCTCTGATTGGACCAATCCAATCCCAATCCAATCCCTATCTTCAAGAAGTCCCAAGGTCAGGTGCTAATGTTCAATTTGGAACTGCATTCCTTCCTCATCTCTTCTTTGAGGTCAGAACTCTCTGTCAATCCCAGATCCATCCAACCTCAGTGAATTCCTCTTGACTCACTGTGAGAAAGTAACGTGTCTCACAGCCAGGAAGGCTCTGGACAACAGTCTTTACCAAAGATGGTGGATAAAGGAAGATAGTTCACTCAGGCAGTTTACCATTGACAGTTTTTTGTCAGTTCTGGTCTACTTAACGGGGTGGGTCTCCCATAGACACAAATGCAATAGCAGCTGGGTCTGGTCCACATTAGCTCATTGACTTTCTGTACATCCATTTGGGTCCCCCCAGGACCAGGAAACACTGAGTAAGATGACTTTGGTAATTATGTTACAATTACTGGGATATCCTTACAACATGATAGGAAATGTTTAAAGGTGAATTTGACAACAGGTAGAAAGTCAAATGAATGCATTGCCGGGAGAATAAGGGGGAACATTAACTAGTGGAATGTTCTCACTGTGTGAAACCGGCACAAAGCTGCATCGTCAGTTGTCACACATGCAGAGGGCAGCCAAGGCATATGTGAATCAGACAGTGTCACTTAGAGGTCAATGACATGGCCACCAGGGGGCCTCCCTGCTCCAACAGCACTATTGAGAGCCTGTATAGTCAGTAGTTCATTATCCTATTGTTTTATTAGTCCCTAATCACATTCAACCACAGTTAACTGTATGTGGTGTGTGTGTGTGTACGTGTGTGTGTGTGTACGTGTGTTGAGCCGTTGATCTAAGTGACTTAACATGATCAGGTCTATGGTGTGTTGAGCCAATGCAAGGAAAACTCACTAAGAAACTCTACCCCTTCTCCTTCAATAAACAATCTTCAATCTGGAGTCACAGGGTGGTGAAAAGAGGGAGAGCGAGAGAGAGAGCGAGAGAGAGAGCGAGAGAGAGAGCGAGAGAGAGAGCGAGAGAGAGCGAGACAGAGCCAGACAGACAGACAGACAGACAGACAGACAGACAGACAGACAGACAGACAGACAGACAGACAGACAGACAGACAGACAGACAGACAGACAGACAGACAGACAGACAGACAGACAGACAGACAGACAGACAGACATGGGGCACAGACAGACACAGACATGGGGCAATAAGGAGGAGAGAAAGAATGAAAAGGACAGAAAGAGCGAACACCGAAAACTGTGAAACACTGTTGCCAAACATGGTTGTCTGAGAGTGTGCATAACATGAACTGCAGCTGAGATCTTATTGGTTTTAAATTAACAGAACACAAACAAACACAACACCCACATCACACAATTCTGGAAGAATGGCGTCGGAGGGGATTGCTGCCGTTTTACGGGCTCCTAACCAATTGTGATATTTTGTATGTTTTAGACAACCTTTACTCCTCACACAGACACACGTACAAAGCTCTCCCTCTCCCTCAATCTGACCATAATTTTATTCTCCTGATTCCTTCTTACAAGCAAAAACTAAAGCCGCAAGCACCAGTGACTCGGTCAATAAAGAAATGGTCAAATGACGCAGATGCTAAGCTACAGGACTGTTTTTCTAGCACATACTGGAATATGTTCTGGGATTCTTCAGATGGCATTGAGGAATACACCACATCAGTCACTGGCTTCATCAATAAGTGCATCGATGACGTCGTACCCACAGTGACCGTATGTACAGACCCCATGGATTACAGGCAACATCCGCACTGAGCTAAAAGGTAGAGCTGCCGCTTTCAAGTAGCGGGATTCTAACCCGGGCGCTTATAAGAAATCCTGCTAAGCCCTCAGACAAACCATCAAACTGGCAAAGAGTCTACAGGATACAGGACTAAGATTGAGTCCTACTACACCGGCTCCAACACTCCATCAGATGTGGCAGGGCTTGGAAACTATTATGGACTACAAAAGGGAAGCACAGCCACGAGCTGCCCAGTGACACGAGTCTACCAGACGAGCTAAATTACTTCAATGCTCGCGTCGAGGCAAGCAACACTGAAGCATGCATGAGAGCATCAGCTGTTCCAGATGACTGTGTGATCACGCTCTCTGTAGCCGATGTAAGTAAGACCTTTAAACATTCACAAGGCCTCAGGGCCAGACGTATTACCATGACGGGTACTCTGTGCATGCGCTGACCAACTGGCAAGTGTCTTCACTGACATTTTCAACCTCTCCCTGACTGAGTCTGTAATATCAACATGTTTTTAACAGACCACCATGGTCCCTGTGCCCAAGAACACTATGGTAACCTGCCTAAATGACTACCGACCTGTAGATTTCACGTCTGTAGCCATGAAGTGCTTTGAAAGGCTGGTCATGGCTCACATCAACATCATTATCCCAGAAACCCTAGACCCACTCCAAATTGCATACCACCCCAACAGATCCACAGATAATGCAATCTCAATCGCACTCCACACTGCCCTTTCCCACTTGGACAAAAGGAACACCTATGTGAGAATGCTATTCATTGACTACAGCTCAATGTTCAACACCATAGTGCCCACAAAGCTCATCACTAAGCTAAGGACCCTGGGAGTAAACACCTCCCTCTGCAACTGGATCCTGGACTTCCTGACGGGCTGCCCCCAGGTGGTAAGGGTAGGTAACAACACAACTACCATGCTGATCCTCAACACGGGTGCCCCTCAGGGTTGCGTGCTATAATTAGATATTTGTTTCCTTGCCTTGGAGTGACTGCAATCAGTTTTGTTAAACTAGCTACTACAAACAATTTGCATTTTGGGATCAATTCCCCATGTAAGTCCATTTCCCGGCATGTAAGACAAACATTTAAATTTCATGCAGTTCTACATTGGATTTCTATGTTTGAACTCTCGTCAGAACACTGAGTCACACATTTAAGAAAGTATATTCTACCTCTTAGTGATGTCATTCGGAAACACAATGACAGCTTTCACTGCTATGCGAACACAGCTGTACATTTCAATGAAAAAATGGTGAAGCCCCAAAATTCCCTACCCTGTGTTTCAGACATAAGGAAGTGGATGGTGCCAAATATTTTACTTTTTAAACTCGGACAAAACAGAGATGCTAATTCTAGGTCCCAAGAAACAGAGATCTGCTGTTTGATATGACAATCTTGGTTGTACAGTCGTCTCAAATAAAACTGTGAAGGACCTCAGCACTACTCTGAACATTGATCTCTCTTTTGATGAACATATCAAGAATATTTCAAGGGCAGCTTTTTTCATTTTTGTAACATTGCAAAAATCTGAAACTTTTTGTCCAAAGATGCAGAAAAGCTAATCCATGCTTTTGTCTCTTCTCGATTAGACTACTGCAATGCTTTACTCTCCAGCTACATGGATAAAGCACTAAATAAACTTCAGTTAGTGCTAAATACGGCTACTAGAATCTTTGACTAGGACAAGTGCTGACTTCAAGGTTTTGCTACAAAGCATTACATGCACTTGCTCCTACCTCTCTTTCCGATTTGGTCCTGCCATACATACCTACACGTCTGCTCACAAGACGCAGGTCTCCTGATTGTCCCTAGAATTTCTAAGCAAACAGCTGGAGGCAGGGCTTTTTCACATAGAGCTAAATTTTTATGGAATGGTCTGCCTACCCGTGTGAGAGATGCAGACTCGGCCTCGACCTTTAAGTCTTTACTGAAGACTTATCTCTTTAGTAGGTCCTATGATTGAGTGTAGTCTGGCCCAAGGGTCCGAATGTGAATGACAGGGTACTGGAGCGACGAACCACCCTTGCTATCTCTGCCTGGCCGGCTCCCCTCTCTCCACTGGGATTCTCTGCCTCTGACCCTATTACGGGGGCTGAGTAACTGGCTTACTAGTGCTCTTCCATGCCGTCCCTAGGAGGGGTGCTTGATGTTGTGCCAGGCTTTTTATTCTCGCTATTCTCGACTTGTGTGGTTTGAGTCACTGACGTGATCTTCCTGTCCGGTTTGAGCCCCCTCGTGCTTGTCAGGTGGAGGAGATCTTTGTGCGTTATACTCTGCCTCGTCTCAGGGTAGTAAGTTAAGTCTGTTAATATCCCTTTAGTGGTGTGGGTGCTGGGCTTTGGCAAAGTGGGTGGGGTTATATCCTGCCTGGTTGAATACGGGTAGAGGTTTCATCAGACGGGGCGACACCCCCCCCCCCAGTCTGGCTGAGCTGGTGTCCTGTGTGAACTTAAGTATGCGCCCCCTAATTCTCCATCTCTCTCTCCCCTCCCGGAGGACATGAGCCCAATGACCATGCCTCAGGACGACCTGGCCTGATGACTCCTGGATGTCCCCGTCCCCAGTCCACCTGGTCATGCTGCTGATCCAGTTTCTGCTGTTCTGGCTGCAGCATGTAACCATTATGGAGCCATTGTGATTATTAGTTGACCCTGACGGTCATCTACGAACATTTGAACATCTTGAAGAATGATCTGGCCTTAATAGCAATATACTCTTCAAATCTCCACCCAGCATGGCCAGAAGAGGACTGGCCACCCCTCCAAGCCTGGTTCCTCTCTAGGTTTCTTCCCGGGTTCCTGCCTTTCTAGGGAGTTGTTCCTTGAAACTGTGCTTCTCCATCTTTATTGCTTGCTGTTGGGAGTTTTGAGCTGGGTTTCTGTATAAGCACTTTGACATCTACTGATGTAAAAAGGTCTTTATAAATAATATTGACTGATTGAAGGAAGTAGACTGAATAATAAAAAATGGCACCATTTGTTTTTTCATATATTTAGAGCATGATCAACATTTTTCTGTTTCTATGGTTGAAACACACAAAGGTCAAATTAGTGTCAGAACAAACGTCACACACACACGCACGCACACACACACAATGCGAACAATGCAAGTGGAATTGAATTAGTCCTGGTCTGTGACCCGAAAATGCCAAGGAGAGAGGAGCAGCACGGGCCTCATGACAAGGACTTCCAGTTTGGCTGTGATTCTGCATTCCCTTCCGTAGGCTCTGATTGGCCAGATCGAGATGGATTGAACGTGAGTGGGGCTTTCTCATTAATATTGGCATTTTGGAAGTCATTTTAGGAATGCAAGAATGGCAATTAGGGAGTGCGTTGTATGTTTTGATGCCGGTGACAAATTGAAGTCGTAGTGACATTTTCTAACCCATTGTACGCTGTATGACACACAATATGTCACACAGTGATTTGAATGGTGTCAGATGATGGTTATGTGATAAGATTTATTTTCTCCTCTCAATTTAATTCTACTCAATGAGCTGTATTGGCATGATCGGCATCTTACTTACATTGCCAAAGCAAGAGCACAAGAACAAATGAAATCAATGAAAAATCAACATAATGATTAACAGTAGTAATACTGTTGAAGTAATACTCTTTCCATCCCCCCTCTTTCTTTCTCTCTCTCTCTCTGTCTTTCTCTCTGTTTCTCTCTATCCCTCAGCACATTAGACTTCTGCAATAGGATGACAGTGAGTCGTCATGGCACAAAGGCTGGATGGGGAGGCTCTGACCCGCATGTTCTCTCTCACCGTGTCTATCTTTGCTATTGGGGGTCTACTGGGATCCCTCATGGTGGGCATGCTGGTCACCAGGTGAGACCCTCACACACTCCACATACACACACTCCCAGTGACTCACAGTCCTATACAGGGTTTACACAGGATGATTCCACCATAATGTATTGGGTTTCATAAGTCAACTATTCTCTGCTCCCCATTCGAGACGGTGTACATCTGTATTTACATCTTTGCATGTGTAATGCATGTTGTTAGAATGGACCCAACGAAAGGGAAGACATGACTAAATTTGGAAAGTCCTGTCCTTTGAAGACCTTTGATTTGGTTTTGGTCAATGGCTAAGCCCTCCAGACTCTGCAGCTGCAGGTTGGCTGTTGGCCAATTGACATGAACAGCCTCAGAGACACACTGCAGCATCTGGAGCTCTGGGCAATGGCACCCTGCCTGGCACTCTGAGCCTCTCACATATACACACACCACTGAGGGCATTAGATTGTGCCTCCATCTATCACCCCTGAGTGACCTTCTGCCCTCTGACCCTAGAGATGACTCTGTCCTGGCTCCCTTGGTCTCCTCTGCCCTTCAGAGTACACAATGTCCGTCCTGTCTGCCTTTCAGAGTGCATAGTGTTTACTTACCCTGTGCCCTTTAGAGTTGTAACTCTTTGTACAAGCTACCAATGTTCCCTCTCTTTTTTTCCGGCAATGAGCAAATTTCCGTGCAACTTCCGGCTCGTGTTTACTGTGAACACAGCCTGTACCCGCTTTAAGTTACATTGTTTAGTTTTTTTATTGTTTTTTTCTGTATGTACTTTTTACCCCTTTTACGTGATGTCTAATTGGTAGTTACAATCTTGTCCCATCACTGCAACTCCCGTACAAACTCAGGAGAGGCGAAGGTGGAGAGCCATGCTTCCTCCGAAACACGACCCCTTCTTGACACATAGCTCCCGTACATGCGCCCGGTCTGCCACAAGGAGTCGCTGGAGCGCAATGGGACAAGGACATCCCAGCTGGCCAAACCCACCCCTAACCTGGAGGACGCTGGGACAATTGTGCGACACCTCATGGGTCTCCCAGTTGCGTCCGGCTGCAACACAGCCTAGGATCGAACCCGGGTCTGTAGTGACGACTCTAGCGATGCAGTGCCATAGTTCGCTGCGTATTTGCGTATTTGCATATAGGCCTACTGCAGCTCTGATTGGTTATGGCGCACCGGTCTGTGTAGAATACGGTCCTACTCCGATGCGCTCTGCCTACAACAAAATCTCTTGCATAGTTAGTGATGCAAACTAAGTTAGCATAATTTATTTTGTTATGTTGCATTGAAAGTGATGAATATTGCGTTAATTCGATCACAATTCCCACAGTAAAGGGAAACGTCGAGTGTTAATTAAGGATCTAACCCTTTTTTTTTCAGATTTTTGCCTAAAATGACATACCCAACTCTAACTGCCTGTAGCTCAGGACCTGAAGCAAGGATATGTATATTCTTGTTACCATTTGAAAGGAAAGACCTTTGAAATGTTTGGAAATGTGAAATGAATGTAGGAGAATATAACACATTCTATCTGGTAAAAGATAACACAAGGAAAAACAACATGCAAGAGAAAGGCCATAATGTATTATTCCAGCCGCGGCACAACTTAGATTTTGGCCACTAGATGTCAGCAGTGTATGTGCAAAGTTTTAGACTGATCAAATGAACCATTGCATATATGTTCAAATGTTATATCAAGACTGCACCAATGTGCCTTAATGGTTTATTAATAAATTTTCAAGTTCATAATTGTGCACTCTCCTCAAACAAGGGTATTATTTCACCTCAATAGCTACTGAAAAATGGACAGTGCAGTTAGATTAACAAGAATTTAAGCTTTCTGCCCATATCAGATATGTCTGATATTTCCCAGTCTATGTCCTGGGAAATGTTCATGTTACTTACAACCTCATGTTAATCACATTAGCCTACCTTAGCATAACCATCCCGTTGGGGTGACACCGATTCTGTAGAGGTTTTAACTAACAGGGGAAACTCTAGAAAGTTGAGTGAACTTCACAGGGGCTGTTGTTTCTTCTGCTCAGCAGTCCAGGTGTAGCTGCGCGGCTTAGATGGAAGATTGCGGTACATTCGCTCTGTCCCCTCTGCACTGTACACTACCTGTCCCCTATACAGAGTAGTCTGGCCCAAGGGTGCGAATGTGAACGACAAGCTACAAGCTACTGGAGCGAACTCGGGTCTGTAGTGACGCCTCTAGCGATGCAGTGCCATAGTCCGCTGCGTATTTGCGTATAGGCCTACTGCAGCTCTGATTGGTTATGGCGCAACTCTGATTGGTTATGGGGCACCACACCATTGGAGTGCTGTCAGTGCCCTCTCTGTGCCCTCTGCCCAACTCTTTAAATATTTTTTGTTATTCAGTGCTGGCTTAGATCTCATTTATCTGAAGCATTCAAACGATCTCACTGGACATTTATATGCTAATGAAAGAGAACAATTTACGAGCACAGGTAGGAGCTGATCAAGTTCATCACCCAGCAGTGTTTTATGGGTGATCAGAACTCTCCACATCCTCCTTGACTGTATATTGGGGGGAGACTTTACTACTCTGTCATAAAACAAATATACGTACACCTGCTATTGCATCTGGTCCGTGTGCTTTTATGAACTGCTTGTGCAAATGCATAAATACAACAGTTTTGTGTTTGGTACATTAATTAGCTGGCTCTGATAATCTAAGCGTTTTAATGGTGGACGGCCAACCATAGCTTGTGTGTGTGTGTGTGTGTGTGTGTGTGTGTGTGTGTGTGTGTGTGTGTGTGTGTGTGTGTGTGTGTGTGTGTGTGTGTGTGTGTGTGTGTGTGTGTGTGTGTGTGTGTGCGTGTGCGTGTGTGTGTGTGTGTGTGTGTGTGTGTGTGTGTGTGTGTGTGTGTGTGTGTGTGTGTGTGTGCGTGTGTGTGTGTGTGTGTGTGTGTGTGTGTTTGTGCGTGTGTGCATGTGTATGTAGGAAAGGCACGGTGGTGAACTCGACGGTGTTGGTGTTCATCACTGGATCACTCATGGACTTCAGAAGGATCTGTAGCTCTCCAGAGATGGCCGTCTTTGGCCACTTTGTCACGGGGATCCACTCCGTTACAAACAAACCAGTGTGTCCACTCAATGAGAGGGGTGATGTTCAGGGGTGAGAGTTTTTTTGTTAAGATTAGGATAAGGGTCAAGGTTCAATCAGTCAGAAGTCTACACGTATAAATGTTGCACAGTATCTGGATAAAGTTACGGATGTTGCAATGAAAAGAAGGTGAGTGTTTTCTCACTGCTGTCTGTTTTCTTGATTTCAGACTGGGGGATGCCATGAACATGGGGGGGGGGGGGGGGGGGGGTAGCTGCTAAGAACTTGCGTGGTGGGGTCTTCTCGGCCCAGATCCTGGGTCTACACAAACTTCTGGGAAAGGCACGCCAAAGACCATTGCCAGGAAAAACATTCACCTTTAAACGTGGCGTTCATATGCTTAGAGAACCATATGTTTAGTCATGTATGTGTGTTAATCTGCAGTGTCATTGACATTGAATGGTGAAATTGTTTTCAATGGTTTAGGTATCGCATATTTTGGGCTACATGTGGATGATATCTTAGTGACACGCGCTGTCATGGTTACAGGAGGAGCCCCGGACCCTGTTCCTCTCGCTGGTGGTGGTAACCACCTTCATCCAGCTGATGCTGTTGCCATGGTTTCCGGAGAGCCCCAATACATGCTGTTTGAGAAGCACAATATCTACGCCACCATTGCAGGTCAGAATGCTTGACTCCATTGGGACAAGGTCACATACTTAGTGTCTGAATAGTGTGCGTCGTGTAACCTCATGGCTGTGTTCATTTCCTGTGTCAATCTTGTTGTTCTAGTCATGTGCCAACATCTTTAGTCAACCGTGAATATTAATTTTCCTTGGGTCAGTGTTGTAACTTCCTGTTTTATTTCCTACATCAGCATTGAAATGGCCCAAGTGAAACATCCAGTTGGAGATTATTATTTTAGTCAGTCAAGAACAAATTCTTCTTTTCAATGACGGCCTAGGAACAGTGAGTTAACTGCCTTGTTCAGGGGCAGAAGGACAGATTTGTACCTTGTCAGCTCAGGGATTCAATCTTGCAACCTTTCAGTTACTAGTCCAACGCTCTAACCACTAGGCTACCTGCCGCCCCAGATTGAGGAGATGCAGGAGGAGGAGCGCTCTCTGTTGTCGGTGGAGACTGTGTCGGTATGGTGCCCAATATTGGATCCGTCTATGCGATCGCATTTGCTCATTGATGTGTTCCTCAACATTGACATGCAGCTCTCCGGCAGCGACGCTGTCAGACTACTCAGCTGTTTGCTATAGTGCTCCTCTCCTTCCCTCACGCCTATAGCCCTTTCTGTTACTCTTTGTCCTCTTTGTTAGCAATCCTTGCCCTTTCTCTACCTCAACCACTTTCACCCATCATTTACACCCTCCTCACACTCTCATTTGCATGTCCTTCCCTCGCTCTCTCATCCTCTCTCTCCTACACTCCCCCTTTCTTCCTCTTATCCCTCTCTCACCCTCTTCTCCCTTTCTCCCGATCTCCTCCCACTCGTACCTTCTTCCTTCTCTCACCCATACTCCTCACCCATACTCACCCATACCCACCACAGTCGGGCCCACTACACCAAGAGGCTCAGTTGAAAGGCAGACTAAATATTGCCTAATCTTTTAGAAGCCTCGTGATCGTGTGGTAAGAGCCCAAAACTACGAGTCATCAATAAACAGCGATTTGATTAGCTAAATCCCTTCCTGAATTATGCTACTGAGATGCTTTCATTATTCAAATCATTACCAGAGGACTGGGGCCAACAAGTGCACATTTTACTCATCAGAGCTGAACTCATTAGAAGCCTCATCTCCGGAATGTATTTTTAGCAGCTAATTAGCTTTGGCAATCTATTTGAAACACAGGGAGTGAGGATGAAGATGGTGGCGGTGATGATGATGAAGTTATCAGACAGATGCCAGAGGTGAGCTGTAAGTTAAGTGGAGGTGACAAGTGGCAGGTCTTGTCACCGTTCTGTGTGTGCAACAGGATAAAGGAGTGTATTTGTGTGTTTAATGGGAGTGTATACCTGTGTGTGCTGGTTTCTCACTATCTCCGTCTGTTCCTCATGCTGATTACCCCCCGTGTCTAGAGTCAACCTCCCCCACAGCCCCAAATTGACTTGAAATTGAATTTGAGTGGTTGTCCACTGTTACACTCTGCCCATGCTGTGCCCATGCTGTGCCACCTGTGCCCATGCCACTCAAGCCCAAATGTATCTGTCTCTCTCTTGCAGCTCTGGTTCTATACCAACAACATCTTTGAGAATGCTGGCATCCCAGCCCCAGTGATCCAGTACACTACAGTTGGTACAGGAGTGGGTGCAGGAGCCGTCGAGATCGTCGCTGACCTCACTGGCGCGAGTCTATGGAGGAGTCATGAGAACGGTTGTTAGTTTGCGCTGTCACAGTTCTCTCTTAACGGTCCTGTTATTAATGTGTCGTTGCTTTCCGTCTCTTTGTACAGTATCTCGTGTTTCTCTCTCTCTCTCTCTCTCTCTCTCTCTCTCTCTCTCGTTCTAGTGTTTTACAATAGAGAATCTGGGCCTTTCCTTATCTGGGAGTTTCTAGTCATGGGATTCTGCTGTGCTTGGATCACTCTCTCCCTCATATTTATGTGTGTGTGTGTGTGTGTGTGTGTGTGTGTGTGTGTGTGTGTGTGTGTGTGTGTGTGTGTGTGTGTGTGTGTGTGTGTGTGTGTGTGTGTGTGTGTGTGTGTGTGTGTGTGTGTGTGTGTGTGTGTGTGTGTGTGTGGTGGGGTGTGGGTGTGTGGGGGGGGGGTGGGGGGGTACAATGCATTCGTGTATTTACTACATTCATTTCCTCCTTGCGATACGACACAGTACTTTATAATATTTGATTAATCAATCCCATTTATTTCATAAAGCCATTTTTACATCAGCAGTTGTCACAAAGTGCTTTACAGATACCCAGCCTAAAAACCCAAAGAGCAAGCAATGCAGAGGCAGAAGCACAGCGTCTAGGGGAACCTCCCTGGAAGGCAGGAACCTAGGAAGAAACCTAGAGAGGAACCAGGCTCCGAGGGGTGGCCAGTCTTTATCTGGCTGTACTGGGTAGAGATTAAAGAGTGGTCAACTATGATAGAAACATCATGGAATATACTGACTAAGTGAGGTCATGGCAACTTACTTCTTCTACTTCACTATGCTCACAGGTTACCGTTCATGCCTTATGTCAGTGTTGGATGTGTGATCCTGGGTCATTACTTGTTTCTGCATTAGGCAAGGTGAGCTGCGTTCTTCTACATACTTTATCTTACTTTAAGTTTCCATTCATTTGAGCCGAAAACACACACACACACACACACACACACACACACACACACACACACACACACACACACACACACACACACACACACACACACACACACACACACACACACACACACACACACACACACACACACACACACACACAGGGAGACACCGGGGCGGGTGGCTTACCCGATTTGCTGGTGTCCGACCCCTGGTGCACTTTGCTGCTGTGTAAGGAAATGGCGCCCTCTGGAGGTCAAAGTTGAGCGGTTGTAAATGCAGCCAATGGCCCTGCTCTAAACTCCCAATTATCTGCCTGTGTGATGATGACGTTTCCATCCCCTGTATAAGAGACAGATGAGTGAGTGTTCTGTAGAGAGATGTATGCAGCCTGTGATGTATGTAGGTACAGTCCCGCCTACACCCCCCTTTGGTCCTTAGTGGATTGGCTCATTCTGTTTGGGATCCTGTCAATAATTAAGCCTCCTCGCGCCTCATTGGTCAGAAACATGATGTATGCTGCCGCTCAAGAGCAAATAAAGATGAATAATGAATCGTTTGCCTAACTCCTCATCAGTCGAAAACTGTTATCCCTCCCCCACCCACAACTAATCAGGCACAAATAATTATGCACAAATAATGCTGCCTTGACTCATGTTCATTCATAGGGTCATTAGCGGTGCAGTGACACAAGGCGTTGCATAGTCATCACTTGTGACCAGACGTTATGAGACAGTCCACTTCCGGTGACACTTTATATACCTAAAGCATTCATGACACCTTTATGAGACCAGTCATTACACCCTTTAATGAATGTTGCAGTATCATTCATACAACATTCAGAACACATTCATTCAACATAATTCATAAAGGGTCTTTCTAAATACAAGTCCCTTTACATTATGGCGCAAAAAGTTTCTTTGTGTAAAGAAAATCAAGATTGTGTTCGCCTGCTTGAGATAAAGGCAAGGCATTCGTTTGTGGAGCTAATACAAGTCTCCAGATCTCAGCTAAGGTTGCTTATTACCTCCGTTACAATGTCAAACAATTGCTCAGATGCCACCCAGACCTGGGTTTAAATAGTTTGCCTGAGCGTTTGCTTGAGCCTGAGCGTTTGCTTGAGCCTGAGCTGAGCCTGAGCGTTTGCTTGAGCCTGAGCGTTTGCTTGAGCCTACCTGGAATGCCAGATGGGCAGGTAGGGTTTGCACTTTTGAGACTACTCCATTGATTCCATTGCACCAGGCAAGCTCAATCAAGCACAGATAGCTTATCTATTTGAAAGATGCCTACACCCAGAGCTGGTGCCATTTCCTACTGCCATTGTGACTTTGTGCAAAACATTTAACCCCTAAACTGCTACAAGGGTAATGCTTTAAGGCTGACCCTGTGCTGCTCCCAGCCTGTTGCGTGAATAGTGTATCAGGGGTTTGGTAATGTGACAGTAAATATAAATATTTCCATTTTACAATGGGATGAAAACATTTTTATTCAAGGGGACTTTTATTTTGAAAACTCCTTATGAATGATGTTGAATAAATGTGTTATGAAGATTATGAATGATACTGCATCACTCATAAAGGTGTTATGACTGGTGTTATGTATACCCCACACATTAAGCTCTTCTCAAAGCCAATTTACCCTCGCACTCTCCAGAGGGAATCACCTGTCAGTTTGTTTACATAATGTGTGTTTGCATGTAGACTGTAAGTATAGGTTGAATGTGTGTGTGTGTGTGTGTGCAGTGTACTAACGGCTAGTGTATGTATTGTAGCGGGCATTCCTTTGCTGATCACAGCGGAGCTGTTAAAACACTCTTCACAGTGGCTTTCACAGTGGCCTTCACAGTGGCCTTCACAGACCTCTGTCCTCACTTAACTTGACCTGGCTGCGCCCCTACTTAACGTGGCAGCATCAGGGTCGCTGGTGCCACCACCTGCCGTTGTGCTCTTGAGCATGGCACCGAAACCCCAACCTGCTCCAGTGCCTCTGCAGTGCAGCTGATACTGTGTTACTCCAGCCTCTAGTGGGTGTATGTGTGTTGTCCGCGAGGTGCTATTCTACTGTGCATGTCCTCAGCATTGCACTGCTTCTTCCTTACATGCCTTTACTTGACATGGCTTTGGCCCCCCAACCAGCATGTCCTCGGTCCAGACTCAACATGGCTTTGGCCCTCCAACCAGCATGTCCTCGGTCCAGACTCAACATGGCTTTGGCCCCCCAACCAGCATGTCCTCGGTCCAGACTCAACATGGCTTTGGCCCCCCACCCAGCATGTCCTCGGTCCAGACTCAACATGGCTTTGGCCCCCCACCCAGCATGTCCTCTGTCCAGACTCAACATGGCTTTGGCCCCCCACCCAGCATGTCCTCGGTCCAGACTCAACATGGCTTTGGCCCCCCACCCAGCATGTCCTCGGTCCAGACTCAACATGGCTTTGGCCCCCCACCCAGCATGTCCTCGGTCCAGACTCAACATGGCTTTGGCCCCCCACCCAGCATGTCCTCGGTCCAGACTCAACATGGCTTTGGCCCCCAACCAGCATGTCCTCGGTCCAGACTCAAAATGGCTTTGGCCCCCACCCAGCATGTCCTCGGTCCAGACTCAACATGGCTTTGGCCCCCCACCCAGCATGTCCTCGGTCCAGACTCAACATGGCTTTGGCCCCCACCCAGCATGTCCTCGGTCCAGACTCAACATGGCTTTGGCCCCCACCCAGCATGTCCTCGGTCCAGACTCAACATGGCTTTGGCCCCCACCCAGCATGTCCTCGCATGCCCCCCACCCAGCATGTCCTTTGGTTGTCCTAAATTGCTTACTCTCAAAAAAACACAAATCAGGGCAAAAGCACTATGAACATTCTTATCTAGCCCGTCCCTCCCTGGTGTCAGATGTCCGCTGGGTCCTACTGCTACCTGGTGTCACTACAGACACCCTGATTCGATTGAAGGCTGTAACACAACCGGCCGTGATTGGGAGTAAATTTATGACGTAAATCAGGGATGGGCAACCATTGTTGGCCCCGCGGGTCAGTTTCCCCCCCCTAAAAAATGTTTTACGGAAGTCAGTCAGGGTCTCAACTTACTGTTAGAATAGTAGAATACACAAGGTGCAAGTTCGAAATTTGTGCATCCGTAGTTTTTCGCTTATGTCAGTCACTGACAGCCACTCAATGAACCCATGTAAGCTAAAAAAAACATTTGATTGGTAAGTTAGTTTAGTCAGCTATCTAAACTTGTAGTAATCATGGTCGAATTACAGACCAATTGATTTTGTAAGTCACTCTCAGACATAAGTTATGGCAGAATGTAGACAAGTACAGGGAATTAGCTGTAAAACTGCTCATTTGTCTCTCCACCCAATAGCAAAATGTGTAGAATTGCATCCCAAAAATTGCCCCCAACAAAATGTTGCTTAGAGCCCCCAGAAGGCTCTGAATGCCTGTGTGAGTATGGATGTGGGTATGCAGACCCACGAGCCACTGAGGCCCCTCGCGATGAGTTTTTGTGGCCCCCACACCCATCAAAGTTGCCCATCCCTGATGTAAATGATAAATAAAATACTTTGGTCAGTGAAATCCAGGAGAGACGTTAACATTTGTTTTAGTCATTGGAATCAAACACAGAACATGATGTATGGATTTTGGAAATGTACTTTTGGGGTTTGGGGTTGTTTGGAATGTGTTACCCTGAGTACTGTTTCTAGTGCTCTTGTGCATCATACTAAACTTCCCTGGCAAGCTCTGCAGATGTACTGCACATGTGTCTGCCTCCTAGACAGCTCTCTAGCAAGGCAAAAAGAGACAGAGGTTAGCCCCCACTGACTGACTCATGCTTGGCTCTGTAACCTGTGGACTTGTGCCTTTTCATTTACAAATAGAATCCCCCAGACAGGGTGAACTATTTCACTGTGATACAACACATGATGGAGTTCCTGTCTCCCCACAGGATGTTCAGAGGCAACAACCTCTTGTCTAATTAGCAGTAGAGGAATCTACTGTCTCAGCTGGCAGGGCAGACTCTCAACGCTGACACCCAGTGGCCAGAAAGAGAAGCGACGTTATAGTTCTGTAGTATGCTGTGGCTGTGGGAGGGCTGTAGTCTACCTTAAAACTAGTACACAACAGTACTATATTCTTACCGACATCACTACATGTTCATATGTACTTTCTCACTTCTACTGCAAAAGCTCACTCAAACACAAGCACATATGTCTTGGATACAAACACACTACAGTACACACACAAACACAGCTCTCTCTCTCTCTCTCTCTCTCTCTCTCTCTCTGCAGCAGTGTAATTAATAGCAGCAGCACTGTCATCACAAGCTCTGTGGGAAGCCTTATTGCAGTCTGTCCCTGTGGCCTGCCGCTGACGGATGTGTGTGTCGCCGTGACTCCCTTGACGCGCTACTGTCATGGCCGCTGATGGCATTAAAGTGCAGGCAACACAGTGACAAATGCCCGTTATCAGTGAATGAGGCCGGTGACAAATGGAAGGGGCGCTCCATGGCCAGCCCTGTCATGGCATAATAAAAAAAGATTGATGAGTCCCCCACACAGCTCTGCTAATTCGATTTAGGCCGCTCTCGCTGGCTCCAATTAAGAGAGGAAGGAGGAGAGGTAGCTAGGTGGAGGGAAAGAGAGATAAGTGGAAGGAGGATGAGGTAACTACATGGATAGAGAGAGACAGCAGCACCTAGATCTTCTGCATAGATTCTGTCAGACCTGGGCCCTAACAATAAATCTCAAAAATATAATGGTGTTCCAAAAAAGGTCCAGTTACCAGGACCACCAAACTATAAAAGTATCGCGCGTGAACATACACCATTAACAATGAACAATTGCACACAAAGACATGATGGGGAACAGAGGACTAAATACATGTAGATTGATTGGGGAATGAAAACCAGGTGTGTACGAAACAAGACAAAACAAATGGATCGGCGATGGCTAGAAAGCCGGTGACGTCGATCGCCGAATGCCGCCCGAACAAGGAGAGAAGCCGACTTCGGCGGAAGTCATTACACACACACATACAAATTCCATCTACACACCGTTGCCCTAGAGTACACAAAAACTATACATACCTCGGCCTAAACATCAGCGCCACAGGTAACTTTCACAAAGCTGTGAACGATCTGAGAGACAAGGCAAGAACGGCCTTCTTTGCCATCAAAAGGAACATAAAATTTGACATACAAATTAGGATCTGGCTAAAAATCTGTTATAGAACCCATTGCCCTTTTATGGATTGTGAGATCTGGGGTCAGCTCACCAATCTCACCAAATGGGACAAACACCAAATTGAGACTCTGCATGTAGAATTCTGCAAAAATATCCTCTGTACACAACGTAAAACATTTTTAAAAAATGCATGCAGAGCAGAATTAGGCCGATACCCACTAATGATCAAAATCCAGAAAAAAAGACGTTCAATTCTACAACCACTTAAAAGGAAGTGATTCCCAAAACTTCCATAACAAAGCCATCACCTACAGAGAGAAGAACCTGGAGAAGAGTCCCCTAAGCAAGCTGGTCCTGGGTCTCTGTTCACAAACAGAGCACCAGGACAGCAACACAATTAGCCCCAACCAAATCATGAGAAAACAAAAAGATAATTACTCTACACATTGGAAAGAATAAACAAAAAAAACAGAGCAAACTACAATGCTATTTGGCCCTAAAAGAGAGTACTCCGTGGCAGAATACCTGACAACTGTGACTGGCCCAAAATGAAGGAAAGCTTTGACTATGTACAGACTCAGTGGGCATAGCCTTCCTTTTGAGAAAGGTCACCGTAGGCAGACCCGGTTCTCCAGAGAAGACAGGCTATGTGCACACTGCCCACAAAATTATATGGAAACTGAGCTGCACTTCCTAACCTCTTGCCAAATGTATGTGTCACACCCTGACCTTAGAGAGCCTTTTATATATACATATAAATATTTAAATGTTAATTATATAAAGCAGCCAGAGAGTAGCAACAATCGGCCCGAGCCGCAAGTTGTCACGCCCTGACCTTAGAGAGCCTTTTTATGTCTCCATTTGGGTTGGTCAGGGTGTGATTTGGGGTGGGCATTCTATGTTTTGTTTTCTATGATTTTGTGTTTCTATGATTTGGCCGGGTATGGTTCTCAATCAGGGACAGCTGTCTATCGTTGTCTCTGATTGGGAACCATACTTGGGTAGCCCTTTTTCCCTCCTTTCATTGTGGGTAGTTAACTTTGTTTGTGGCACTTAGCCCTGTAAGCTTCACGGTTGTTTCTTGCGTTTGTTGTTTTGTTGGCGACATTTTAAAATTTAAATAAATGTACCCTCACCACGCTGCGTTTTGGTCTTCCTTCAAGGATGGCCGTGACAGAACTACCCACCACAAAAGGACCAAGCAGCGTGGAAAAAGGAGGACATGGAAAAAGGAGGATCCCGGACATGGGAGGAAATCCTGGCCGGAAGGGATCGCCTTCCATGGGAACTGGTGGAAGCAGCCAGGAAGGCGGAGGCAGCTGGTAAAGGGGCCCATCGTTACGAGGGAACATGGCTAGCAAGGAAGCCCGAGAGGCAGCCCCAAAACATTTTGGGGGTGGCACACAGGGAGGTTTGCAGAGTCGGGTTATAGACCTGAGCCAACTCCCCATGTTACCGTGGCGAGCATCATACTGGTCAGGCACCGTGTTATGCGGTGGAGCGCACGGTGTCTCCAGTGCGGGTTCACAGCCCGATGCGCTACCTTCCAGCTCCCCGAATCGGCCGGGCTAGAGCGGGCACCCAGCCAGGCCGGAGGGTGCCGGCTCAGCGCATCTGGCCGCCAGTACGTCTGCACAGCCCAGTGCGTCCTGTGTGTCCCTCCAGTCCGAAGCCTGCAGTGATTATCCATGGCACGAAGCCTCCAGTTATGATCCATGGCAAGAAGCCTCCAGTGATGATCCATGGCAAGATGCTTCCAGTGATGATCCATGAAACGAAGCCTCCAGTGATGATCATGGCACGAAGCCTCCAGGGATGATCCATGGCACGAAGCCTCCAGTGATGATCCATGAAACGAAGCCTCCAGTGATGATCATGGCACGAAGCCTCCAGTGAGGAGTCATGGCACGAAGCCTCCAGCGACGGCCTCCAGTCCGGAGCCTCCAGCGATGGTCCCCAGTCCGGAGCCCCCAGCGACGGTCCCCAGTCCGAAGCCCGCAGCGAGGGTGCCCAGTCCGGGGCCCCCAGCTACGGTCCCTAGTCCAGAGCCCCCAGCGACTGTCCCCAGTCTGGGGCCCGCAAGAGGGTGCCTAGTCCGGGGCCCCCAGCGACGGTGCCCAGTCCGGGGCCCGCAGCGAGGGTGCCCAGTTTGGGGCCCACAGCGAGGGTGCCCAGTCCGGGGCCCGCAGCGAGGGTGCCCAGTCCGGGGCCCGCAGCGAGGGTGCCCAGTCCGGGGCCCACAGCGAGGGTGCCCAGTCCGTGGCCCGCAGCGAGGGTGCCCAGTCCGGGGCCCACAGCGAGGGTGCCCAGTCCGGGGCCCGCAGCGAGGGTGCCCAGTCCGGGGCCCGCAGCGAGCGAGGTGCCCAGTCCGGGGCCCGCAGCGAGGGTGCCCAGTCCGGGGCCCGCAGCGAGGGTGCCCAATCCGGGGTCGGCGATGAGGGTCCCCGTACCAGAGGTGCCTACCAAAGTGGAGTGAGCCAGTGGTGGAGCGGGGTCTGCGTCCCGCACCTGAGCCGCCACCGCGGATAGATGCCCACCCAGACCCTCCCCTATAGGTTCAGGTTCTGCGTCCGGAGTCCGCACCTTTGGGGGGGGGGGGGGTACTGTCACACCCTGACCTTAGAGAGCAGTGTGCAATCACAGCAGCAAGATGTGTGATCTGTTTCCACAAGAAAAGGTCAACCAGTGAAGAACAAACACCATTTAAATACAACCCATATCTATGTTTATTTATTTTAACTATTTGCAAATCGTTACAATGTTATGTATAGACATAATATGACATTTGAAATCTCTATTCTTTTGGAACTTGTGTGAGTGTAGTATTTACCGTTCCCTTTTTATTGTTTATTTCATGTTTTTTTTATCCATTTCACTTGCTTTGGCAATGTAAACACATGTTTTCCATGCCAATAGGCCCCTTTAATTGAATTGATATGTTAAAGGAGGAGAGGTGGAAATGGATAAGGCACCTAGGCATAGCTGCGGGAAGTCCGGGTGCTGAGGGTGCTGCAGCACCCCCTGAAATATCATAGTCAAAAATATTTGTTTATTAAAGTAGTGCGCCGGGCAGGATTCAATAGTCGGAATTGTAAGAGTTGTTGCCCTGTCCCTTTCTCTGCAAGTCTAATGGAACCCAGAAAGAACTAAACCCTGTCCTCAAAAATTTACATCAAAAGGTGCAAAGTTATGGGCAAAGACACGGAACATCCATATCAAATTACATTGCATTCGGGAAAGCATTCAGACCCCTTGACTTTTTCAACATTTTGTTACGTTACAGCCTTATTGTAAAATTGATTTAAAATGGTTTTCCCCTCATCAATCTACATACAATACCCCATAATGACAAAGCAAAAACTGTTTTTAATTTTTTTTTGTAAATGTATTAAAAACATAAATTCCTTGTTTACAAGTATTCAGACCCTTTGCTATGAGACTTGAAATTAAACTCAGGTGCATCCTGTTTCCATTGTTCATCCTTGAGATATTTCTACAACATGATTGGAGTCCGCCTGTGGTAAATTAAATTGATTGGACATGATTTGAAAATGCACACACCTGTCTATATAAGGTCCCCCAGTTGACAGTGCATGTCAGAACAAAAACCAAGCCATGAGATCAAAGGAATTGTCCATAGACCTCCGAGACAGGATTGTATCGAAGCACAGATCTGGGGAAGAGTACAAAAATTACTGCAGCATTGAAGGTCTCCAAGAACACAGTGGCCTCTATCATTCTTAAATGGAAGAATTTTGGAACCACCAAGACACTTACTAGAGCTGGCTGCCTTGCCAAACTCAATGGTCACTCTGACAGAGCTCCAGAGTTCCTGTGTGGAGATGGGAGAACCTTCCAGAAGGACACCAATCAGGCCTTTTATGATAGAGTGGCCAGATGGAAGCCACTCCTCAGTAAAAGACACATGACAGCCTGCTTCGAGTTTGCCAAAAGGCATCTAAAGGACTCTCAGACCATGAGAAACAAGATTCTCTGGTCTGAAGAAACCAAGATTGAACTCTTTGGCCTGAATGCCAAGCGTCACGGCTGGAGGAAACCTAGCACTATCCCTAACGTGAAGCGTGGTGGTGGCTGCATCATGCCGTGGGAAAGTTTTTCAGCAGAAGGGACTGGGAGACTAGTTAGGATCGAGGGAAAGAAGAACGAATCAAAGTACAGAGTGATCCTTGATGAAAACCTGCTCCAGAAGTGAAGGTTAACCTTCCAACAGGACAACAACCCTTAGCACACAGACAAGACAGGACTTGAACCCGATCAAACATCTCTGAAGAGACCTGAAAATAGCTGTGCAGCGACGCACCCAATCCAACTTGACAGAGCTTGGGAGGATCTGCAGAGTGGGAGAAACTCCCCAAATACAGGTGTGCCAAGCTTGTAGCGTCATACCCAAGAAGACCTGAGGCTGAAATCACTGCCAAAGGTGCTTCAATAAAGAACTGAGTTAAGAGTCTGAATACTTATGTAAATGTAATATTTCAGTTTGTGGTATGCTGGTAATCACTGAAATACATTTAGTTTACATTTTTGTCACTAAAGTAGTGCACTGGTCCTTTACTCTATTAGCGGACGGATATAGATGTCTTCAGCACGGTCTGCTTCCCCCCGTTGGCGAAAAAAATTGTGGCACCCCCACCCCCAAAACCGATTTCCTGCAGCTGTAGACTTCTAAGGACAATTTTACAGATAATTTGGACACATTTTTGTTTGCTAAACAAGCTCCTTACTGTACCGGTAGGTGTAGCTTACAGGGTAATTATAGGTAATACTATTCACTATTCTCACTCTCTCATCACTATCTATCTAGCCCATTTACTCCCCATCCCCCAATGTAACAGTTTGTCCCATTAACTCCAACACCTTACATCTAATGTTGTCTGTTCTGGGTCCAATCAGTCCCCCATTAGCTCTGTCCACAACACCCCCTTTGGACAGCCTCACTCTCTGTAGGAAAGGCATTTGCCACTTCTTCAATTTAAGCCTACTAGAAAGTGTGTGCCCTCAGGCCTGGAGCGAAGCTAAAGTCATTCCCCTGCCCAAGAATAGTAAAGCCCCCTTTACTGGCTGAAATAGCCGACCAATCAGCCTGTTATCAACCCTTAGTAAACTTCCGGAAGAAATGTTGTTGGACCAGATACAGTGCTATTTCACAGTAAACAATTTCACAACGGACTTTCAGCACGCTTATAGGGAAGGACACTCAACAAGCACAGCACTTACACAAATGACAGGATTGGCTGAGAGAAATTTGTGATAAAATGATTGTGGCGGCTGTCTTGTTAGACTTCAGTGCAGCTTTTGTCTGCTGCTGGAAAAACGTATGTGTCATGGCTTTACACTCTCTGCTATAAAAGTACACAGGTTTTCTTTAATGGAAGCCTCTCAAACATAATCCAAACAGAATTAGGAATTCCCCAGGGTAGCTGTTTAGGCCTCTTGCTTTTTAAATGTTTTACTAACGACATGCCACTGACTTTGAGTAAAGCCAGAGTGTGTATATATGCGGATGACTCAACACTATACACATCAGCTACTACAGTGACTGAAATGACTGCAACACTTAACAAATAGTTGCAGTTAGTTTCAGAGTGGGTGGCAAGGAATAAGTTAGCCCTAAATATTTAAAAAACTAAAACCATTGTATTTGGCACAAAATCATTCACTAAACCCTGAACCTCAACTAAATCTTGTACTAAATAATGTGGAAATTGAGCAAGTTGAGATGACTAAACTGCTTGGAGTAACCCTGGATTATAAACTGTCATGGTCAAAACATATTAGTAGCTAAAATGGGGAGTAGTATGTCCAACATTATCAACAAGGCAGGTCCTACACTAGTTTGGTTGCACCTTGACTACTGTTAATTCGTGTGGTCAGGTGCCACAAAAAAAGGACTTGCAATTGGCTTAGAACAGGGCAGCACGGCTGGCCCTTGGATGTACACAGAGAGCTAATATTAATAATATGCCTGTCAATCTCTCCTGGCTCAACGTGGACGAGAGATTGACTTCATTACTACTTTTATTTATGAGAGGCATTGACATGTTGAATGCACTGAGCTGTCTGTTTGAACTACTGGCACACAGCTCGGACACCCATGCGAACCCCACAAGACATGTCACCAGAGGTCTCTTCACAATCCCCAAGTCCAGAACAGACTATGGGAGGTGCACAGTACTACATAGAGCCATGACTACATGGAAATCTATTCCACATCAAGGAACTGATGCGAGCAGTAAAATGTGATTTAAAAAGCAGATAAAAAAACACCTTATGGAACAGTGTGAAATTGTGAAGCAACACAAACATGGGCACAGACACATGCATACCCACACACGATAACATAGGCACTATACAGACACATGCATACCCACACACGATAACATAGGCACTATACAGACACATGCATACCCACACACGATAACATAGGCACTATACAGACACATGCATACCCACACACGATAACATAGGCACTATACAGACACATGCATACCCACACACGATAACATAGGCACTATACAGACACATGCATACCCACACACGATAACATAGGCACTATACAGACACATGCATACCCACACACGATAACATAGGCACTATACAGACACATGCATACCCACACACAATAACATAGGCACTATACAGACACATACATACCCACGCACGATAACATAGGCACTATACAGACACATGCATACCCACGCACGATAACATAGGCACTATACAGACACATACACATGGATTTTGTACTGTAGATATGTGGTAGTGGTGAAGTAGGGGCCTGAGGGCATATAAGTGTGTTGTGAAATCTGTGAATGTATCGTAATGTTTTTAAAATTGTATTAACCTCCTTAATTTTGCTGGACCCTAGGAAGAGTAGCTGCTGCCTTGGCATAATAAATATAAATACAAAATAGGAACCCATGGAGCCATAAAACATACATTACATCTCTCTGTTTCTCTCTCTCTGTCTGCTGCTCTCTCTCTCTCTCTCTCTCTCTCTCTCTCTCTCTCGCACTCTCAATTAAATGTCAATTTAAGGACTTTATTGGCATGGGAAACATGTTAACATTGCCAATGCAAGTGAGGTAGATGATAAACAAAAGTGAAATAAACAATAAAAATTAACAGTAAGCATTACACTCACAAAAGTTCCAAAATAATAAAGACATTTCAAATGTCACATTATGTGCAAATAGTTCAAGTACAAAAGGCAAAATAAATAAACATAGGTATGTGTTGTATTTACCATGGTGTTTGTCCTTCACTGGTTGCTCTTTTCTTGTGCCAACAGGTCACACATCTTGCTGCTGTGATGGCACACTGTGGTTTTTCACCCAGTTGATATGGGAGTTTATCAAAATTTGGTTTGTTTTTAAATTATTTCTGGATCTGTGTAATCATAGGGAAATATGTCCCTCTCTCTCACTCTCTCTCTCGCTCTCTCTCTCTCTCCCCCCCCCCTTTGTTATTTCTGTTTCTCCCTCTTTCTCTCTTCTCATTGTGTCAGCTCTGTTACTGTTCCTTTTGTAAACATGGTAGCGGATAGCTGCTGAATGTGGCACTTATTTGCTACTTAGTCTGTGTTACAACCCGAGTCTCCTGTTTACCACGACCTTGTGACACACATACATGCATACACTCTCTCATACATCACACACTCACTCACACAGACATGCACATACACACACATACTAGGGCGGGGGCCAGAGTCAGAGGTGTGTTCTCCGGGGCCACAGTGAGAATGTTTTACTTGCTAATCATCCAGCCCTGCCCGAGGGCCACAGACAACACTGCTGATGCTAATGTGGGCCCCAATAAGCATCCAGGGCTGGTTTCAGGCTTTTAGGGAGCAGAGTGGGTTTCTCTGGTGTTCTGACATTCTGACATGTTTATTCCTAGAGATCATTAAAGCCCTAAGATGTTGATTGGCCCCTTTCATTTTCGGATGTGTATTAGTCGGGGCGTTTCCACCTGTTGGCTTTGATGTCAGTGAGCTGTATTGTTAAGTGTCTGTTGTCTGCCCCATCTCATGACTGCTGGTTGTAAAGTGAGTCTGTAGCGTAAGTTGGAGGTCCTGCTTTGTGTCAGTTACTACTGCCTGAAATAATGCTATTATAGAGAGTATTGTAGAGAATGAAATGAATAGCACTTATTAGTAAATATTGCTTATGCTATGAGCTTGGACTTCACACAACTTCACCTATCAGTTGAGTTTATTTTCCTGGAGTTGTGCTGCAGCTATGAAGTCCGCACAAGCCTAGTGATTGGGTAAATGTAGCAATCTCAATCCCCGCTTTCTTTTCTTAAATGTTGGTTAATCTACGGGATGCTTTTGTGGGTTTATTTGATGGTTTATTGACCTCGCTATTAATATTCAGTGCTGTCTGCTGTCTTTACTCTAGCCCAAGTGCTCCTTCAGTAAGTCAGTCTGCCTCCCTGCCACAGAGGCACCAGGCACAGCCGGACACTAGAGGGCGCCACAGACACACTCATGTAATGCTTTCCAGTCTAACGTCAAATATGACAGCTTCTGGAACTTTTTACAGAGAAACAACCAAGATCAAATGTAATACTTTGGTCAGCCCACTCTCCTTTTCAATTGCTCTCCTTGAATAAACCAATCAATCAACCAATCAAATGTATTTATAAAGCACTTCTTACATCAGCTGATGTCACAAAGTGCTGTACAGAAACTCAGCCTAAAACCCCAAACAGCAAGCAATGCAGGTGTTGACGCACGGTAGCTAGGAAAAACTCTAGGAAGAAGAGGAACCAGGAAATGAGGGGTGGCCAGTCCTCTTCTGGCTGTGCCGGGTGGAGATTATAACAGAACATGGCCAAGATGTTCAAATGTTCATAGATGACCAACAAGGTCAAATAATAATATTGACAGTGGTTGTCGAGGGTGCAACAGGTCAGCACCTCAGGTTTAAATGTCAGTTGGCTTTTCATAGCCGATGACTACAGTTTTTTTGGGGGGGCATTGAGAGAATACCATTGATGTATAAGACAAAGGTTTTCAGCATGCATATCATGTATCGTTACCCCGGCCTTGCTTTGCTGCTTCACGTCGTGTGATCACAACATTATTACTCTGTGGGGCCATGACAAAACCAGCCCATTCAGTCACAAATGCAGGGGGACATCTTACTTTGTTCATTTATGAGGAGAAAAAACAATGCGCCAATACACAGCCAGTCGCAATACGCAAGGTGCCCATGTCTGTGACTTGCCTATTCTTCCACTCGAAAAGGGAGTTAACCTTGAAACCTATTTGAAGTCATTGTGCCTCCGTCTTCTCTTTGTGTACTGAGCCTAATCTCAACGAGTGGTGACAGTTCACAACTACCTGTAATGGCGGAGTCCCCCAGTCAAAAGGACCTGAGTGTCTGTCCCTACGAATAACAATACACGCCGTTTCCCAGTTTGCA
Source organism: Oncorhynchus gorbuscha (assembly GCF_021184085.1). Lineage (NCBI taxonomy): Eukaryota > Metazoa > Chordata > Actinopteri > Salmoniformes > Salmonidae > Oncorhynchus > Oncorhynchus gorbuscha. The sequence continues at coordinate 62,345,078 of NC_060178.1, forward strand.
TTGTGACAGTGTGATCCGGCAGTGGGAGCTGCCCTCTGGAAGGCTCTTTTACGGCTCTAAAGAAAGAGACACAAAAGAGGCTGCGGTCGAGCTGGGTTAACCTGTGACTGGAGCGGGGTGTAAACCGTGGACGGGTTTGACCATCCAGCATGAACTGTGTAGGGTGAACCTAGAACCTATAAAGTGTGGTCAGATGTTTAACCGTGCACTGTAGGGTTTCAACTATTATGATAAAACACAGTCAGAGTTTTGACTGCGAGGAGTTTCCTGTGTAGGGCGGTGAGCGTTAAGTGCGGTCAGGGTTTCGATCAGGTATGTCGACCTGGGTTAACCTCTGAGGGTGTCCTGTGTTATCGGGGTTTCGACAGTCATGGGTTGAGCTATGGGAGTGTGGTGTGGTGGTCAGGGTTCGGACCATGCAGGATTGACCTGCGGTTGATGAGGTGTGTTCAACACTTTCGCTTGTATGGTCAGGTCATGAGCCACAGCTGACCGTCAGAGTAACCATGCTCTTTGTAAATCTGTATGGTATTATCTGTTCCTGTTGCTGATAGGCCCGAATAAATCACCTTTCTTTCCCCATCATGGTATACAACACAGAATACACTGTATGCAGCAGGCGCGGCTTCAAACTGGTGCAAATGGCGACCACAGCCTTGTTATGAAATGTTTTCAAACTTGTTCTTCTTCTTTTAATGTCTGTCTGTAACTTTCAGAAAAAGGGGTTATTTTCTCTCTTTCAATCAACAAATGTCTGGCATCAAACTATGCTAGATTATTCATCCATTGCGCACCATTTTTAGTTCCTTTAATTTCGTGACAGACACTCTATAAGACAGAAGAACAGAAAGACACACTATAGAGGACAAAGATTTGAGTTTCTCTTCCCTCCACCCCAAGTAGTATTGTGTCCTAACCAATGTTTTTCAGTCGCGGAGAGGCGAAGACATCCCATTGCAATTTGTCCAAATCACCCTGTAGGACAATCTGTTGTTTTCTGTCGCTTGAAAACAACCCAAACTATGATGATTACAGGAGTGACAGTGACTGTCACATAACCATAATGGTTACTGAGCCTTGGCAGGAGGGATGGGTGGACAGGAGAAGACAGACAGCAGAGCTAACCCCAGAAGAAAGGCTGCCTACAGGGGCTGGCTTTGCTCCTCAACCCTGAGACAAACAGAGATTTACCTTGACGCATACGCACGCAAGCAACACGTGCGACACACAAACATCATAATCATTCTTCTACACACACAAACAGATGGAATACCTGACCCCAAATACCTGATCCCTACCACCGAAAGACCTTAATCACTCAGTTATGTTGGGGAAATCATGACACTCTCTCACACTGTGCTGTGTCTCTTTCAAACGATTTCCCTTAGGGCCCCTCAATCTCTCCCTGATTGAGTGATGCCTGTGCTTGTGTGTGTGTGGACAGTGACAGAGTCGCAGGCTGTCTTTGTGTGTGTGGACAGGACAGTGTGTGAGTGTGGTCCCTGCCGTGGCCTGGTTAGATGCAGCCTCAGAGCAGGGCTCTGCTCCCGACAGGGGGGCTTTTCAGCCCTCTATTTATGAGCTCTGCTTTACATATTCATTCTGCTACTGTTAAATAAAGGCCACAGGTCGCCTTCTCCCCTCTGAAGCACTCAGAAAGCCACAGAGAGTGTACTGGGGAGCATGTGGATGTGTACATCCTTAACTCTTGCCCTAACCCTAACCAAGTAGCTCCTCTGTTCTCCCCATAACTCCACTCCGACTCTATCTTGTCCCTTCTAAAATGGCTGTCTTAGGGCAAACCATTATGGTTGTGGCTCTATGGCTCGTTCCCCTCTTAACAAGCCCATCTCAGGCTGGGAGAGAGAGGGAGAGACAGCTGGACAGATAGCAGGGCTGTGGTTGTCACGGTGAAGCTGTTTGATTGGCAGATGGGGGGGTTGATTGATAAGGACCCCCCTGCTATTCCAGCGACAGCTCCTGTCAGAGAGTCAAGCACACCCCACATGAAATGTATCAACTGGTCCCGTCAACATCCCCCACCCTACTCCCAGAGCCCCACCCCTACTCCATCACAGAGACTCCTAGAGTCACAACTCACAGACATGTTTCTGATGACTTCGAGAGGGATACAAAAATATACATTTTCCTGATAACTTTACTGTTTTTGAGTAGACTATAACGGATTTAACAATGGAAGTAAGTCTTTATACTGCATGGATTCGTAGGAACATTTCTAGCCCATAGCGAGAGACAAATATGTGACAGTACACAAAATGTCCTGAAAATACAGCAGTGTGACAGTTTACAATATGTCCATTATGACCTTATTGGCATGAAGTGCTGGATTTCATGTGAGGTTGCAGCAGGGCAAGTGTCAGACAAAGCTTCTCATTGACCCTGGTGGCTATTTCAGTTCTCTGATAACAGGACATAGTGTTTTTTGGAGGGAAATGAGGTCGGGGGGAAGAGGGACGGGAACTGGTGGCAGAGTAAGTAGGGTGGGCCATTGGTTCCTAAACCTTTTTTCTTTGAACCACCAAAAATATGTTTTACTCCATGGGGAACTAACCATTCAGAAACAATGACAGATACTGTATTTGGTTACTATAGATTTTTGGGGGTTGGAGTTTGTGGCTGAATTTCAATAGTGTGTGGACTTAGTCCGAGGCTGTATTGGAGTTGAGGGGGGGGGGGGGGGGGTATGGGAAGGGGCCTGATTGCTTGTGTGTTGGGGGAGATGAGGGGAGATTGGTCGGTGTGTCTCGCTGGACAGTGAGGGTCTTGCTCTGTGGGTCCGGAGGTTATCAGGGCCCCAGATATGAGGGTCCCTCTGTCAGCGCAGAGGGGTGACAGCCACACCGACAGGCCCCGCGGGAGCACAGAGATAACACACCTGATTGACGCCTGAGGGAGAAAACGGAGAACGCTGCTGGCGGAATGTGCGCTCTGTCGTCTCTCTTTCACCCTCCATCCCCACCCCAGCCATAGAACATTCCTCAAGGTTCCACCACAGCTCTAAATACAGACTGTTTACCTAATTAGGTATACACAACAGTGATGGGTAGGAAATGCAACGCAAATCATTCACAATATCTCTTAGATCATGAACATCACATACTGTAAAGGGTGGTCAGAATTGGTGTCTGCTAAAAATGGCAGTATCAATTGAAAGATCAAAGAGCTTGGTTCAGGATGACACTGATGAAATGACAATTAGCCCAGAGTAAATGATCTGGTAAGAGTTCCACAACTTTGTGTGTTAGCATCAGCCAGGGTGTTATAGGGTTGGGCCCAGTTCTGGAAAATTACCTGAAATTATATTCACGATATACAGTGCCTTCAGAAAGTATTCACACCCCTTGACCTATTCCACATTTTGTTGTGTTACAGCCTGAATTCAAAATGGACTAAATATACAAATATACATACAATACCCCATAATGACAAAGTGAAAATGAAATACAGACATCTAATTTACATAACTGTTCACACCCATTTGCTAAAACACTCCAAATTTGAGCTCAAGTTAATCCAATTTCCTTTGATCATCAATGAGATGTCACTACAACTTAATTGACTTAGAAAAAACACACCCGTCTATATACTGCAAGGTCCCACAGTTGACAGTGCACGTCAGAGCAGAAACAATAGCAGGAAGTCTGAGGAACTGTCCCTAGATCTCCGAGAGAGAATTGGGGTGAGGCATATATCTGGGGAAGGGTATAAAACCATTTCTAGAGTGTTGAAAGTTTCAAAGAGCACTGTGGTCTACATCATTTGGGAAATGGAACAAATGTGGAACTACCCAGAATGCCTAAATCAGGCAGTCCAACCAAACTGACCAAGAACCCAATGACCACTCTGACAGAACTACAGAGATGGGAGAACCTGCCAAAAGGACAACAGTCTCTACAGCGCTTCAGCAATCTGGGCATTTTGGGAGAGTGGTCAGACAGAAGCCACTCCTGAGTAAAAGACACATGACAGCACGCCTAGAGTTTGCAGAAAGACTCTGAGATCATAAGGCAAAAGATTCTGTGGTCTGATGTGACAAAAATGTAACTCTTTGGCCTGAATGCAAAGTGCTATAAACCAGGCACAGCTCATCACCCGTCTAACACCATCTCTACCATGAAGCATGTTGGTGGCAGCGTCATGCTATAGGGATGCTTTTCAGCGGCTGCGACTGGGAGACTGGTAAGGATAGAGGGGAACAATGAATGGAGTGTCATGTTTTGTCATTGGTTATCATGTCTTGTCTCTGTGCTTCCCTTCTATTCGTTTCCCTCTGCTGGTCTTATTAGGTTCTTTCCCTATTTCTATCCCTCTCTTCCCCTCCCTCTCTCCCTCTCTCGCTCTCTCTCCTTATCGTTCCGTTCCTGCTCCCAGCTGTTCCTCATTTACTCTTTTCACACCTGTCCCCTATTTTGCCCTCTGATTAGAGCCACTATTTCTCCCTCTGTTTTCCGCTTCTGTCCTTGTCGGATCCTTGTATGATGTTCGCTGTTCTGTGTCCTTGTCTCGCCCTGTCGTATTTTATCTTCTTCAGATGCTGCGTATGAGCAGGTGTCTTAGTCTGCTACGGTCGGTGCCTTCCCGAAGCAACCTGCAGTCTATGGTCGAGTCTCCAGTCAGTCCTCGCAACTACGAGTGGATTTCAGTTTTTCCTGTTTTGTTTTCTCCTTGATATATCCAGGATTATTACTTTTGTCATATACTGGAATAAAGACTCTGTTTTCGTTAAGTCGCTTTTGGGTCCTCATTCACCAGCATAACATGGAGACCAAAAAAAACAGGCAAATCCTTGATTAGAAACATCTTCAGAGTGAAAACAACTTTAGACTTGGGTGAAGGTTTATATTCCAACAGGACAATGCCTCCAAACCTACAGCCAAAGCAACGTTGGAAAGGCTTCGGAACAGGAAGGTGAAAGTCCTTGGGTGGCCCAGCCAAAGCCCAGACTTGAATCCCATTGAAAATCTTTGGAAAGACTTGAAGATTGCTGTTCACCGCTGCTCCCCATCTAACTTGTCAGAGCTTGAGAAAATCTGCAGGGAGGAATGGGCGAAAATCACCAAATCCAGATGTTCAAAGCTGATACAGACAAAACCAAGATGATTCAAAGCTATAATTGACTCAGTGGTGTGAATACTTATGTAAATGCAATATTTCTGTATTTAATTTTCAATAAATATGCAAAAACTTCACACGTTTTCCCTTTGTCATTATGGGGTATTGTGGGTAGATGGGTGAGAAAAAAATCCATTCAGGCTGCAACACAACAAAATGTGGAATAAGTCAAGGGGTATGAATACTTTCTGAAAGCATTCTGCAAATCAGAAATTACGTTTTGTAGTTTAACCCCAGATCCAATAGAATATCAGCGACGTGTGCAGTGTGCATATCTGTTATTTCTCTAGTAGCCTACTGGGTAAATCAAGTCTGATCTAATGCAGTGGTTACAGTTGTATACCCGACCCACAACCCAACCACTTTTGGGACCTTGAACCCTCCTCCCCTTTGGCCCCCTGCCCACAGGGTCACTACAGCCCTCTTAAGTCATAGGTCAGCCCCTGTGGGCGTACAGGCGTGTTGCCTGCCGGGTGGAATCCATGATTCGTTCCCCAGCTTGTCTGTAACGTTGCGTTGCCATGGAAAACACTACATTACGGGCTTTTACAGGAAGTGGGTGTAGAAGGGCCTGACAGTAGACCTCCAAGGGACAGCAGTTTGTGGGTGTGTGTCTGAGTGCGCGTGCGTGCATGTATGTGTTTGTGAGAGTGCATGCATGTCTGCCATGCAGACCTCCATAAGGTCGAGAGTAGTGCAGCTCAGTTCAGCGTAGCACCGCAGCAATCTCCATGAAAAATGATTTCATCCTTATGCCTGCTCTGTGCAGGTTCATGTAGAGTGTGTCTGTGTAGGCTGCAGGCTGTGTGGGGTTTCAGACTGCCTAAACCCCAGCCCCACTGGCCCTAACCTGCAGTCCTGCAGCGCATGGTAAAGACATCAGGCCTTTCCCTTTGAAGGGGACCACTCAAACACAACAGCTCTCAACACGCTGTGTCTCTCTTTTCAACTAACCCTCTCCCTCCAAATTCCTGCAAGACCCTGCTCCCCTCTGCTTTTTCCATTTATTCCCTCGCTTGCTCGCAGATCCCTCTTTCCCTCCCTTTCTACCTCCTTCCCTGCTCTGTCACTCACTCACTCTACTTAACCCCCCTCCCTTCCTCACTTTACTTATTGCTCTCCCGCCCTCACACTCCTTCTTTCACTCCTTCTCTGGCTGTTTCCTTGAGTGCACAGACAGGTCATGAGGTACAGTATTCTCTGAGTGCTCCTAGAAAATGTAGTGATAGGTGTCATGCAGTAGTCTGGAAATAGTGATACTGTTAAGCATAGGGAGAGAATATTGGTAAAGCACAGGAAGCATTGGTCGTTGACCAATTAGAGCCTACTTTATGACTAGACACAACCAATTTCAGTCTTTATTTCCATGATGGCCGCCCATATTAACTCTTGCGTGTGCCATTGTGTGCTGTCCTGGGCTGATATAAATTGTGGTCTCTCTGTAGCAGAGAGAGTGAAAATAACTATCTTTATCAGTGGAGGTTGCTGAGGGGAGGACGGATCATAATAAGCGGTGGAACTGCGCAAATGGAATGGCATCAAACCATGTGTTCGATACTATTCCGCTCCAGCCGTTACCACAAGCCCATCCTCCCCAATTAAGGGGGCACCAACCTCCTGTGATCTATACATTCTATTAGTTGTACATCGATGACTGTCCACATTGTCCCTCTGTGACATTTTGGGTATGTGTCCCCTGCCGTAGAGGAATGCAGCGTGTCCGGCGTCTGTCAGAGACGTCACACATGCTCCTCCACTCAGCTCCCCTCCGGCCATATGGTGCTGCCCCGGCCTCTCCAGGAACGTGAACACTGTCACTGCACTGACCTCAGACCAGTTAGGGAAACCTATAATGTCATTGTCGTGGTGGGACTGTTAATTCATCTCTGGGGGAGGGAATCTAGGGTGGCTCAATTCCAGAGTTCGGGGTTGGGGTCAATTCCATCTCAATTAGATACATTTGAGAAGTGCCAGGCATTACCAAACAACATATAAGAGAGGAAAGGAGAAGCGATAAGAGGTCCAGGAGGGATGGGAAGGAGAGGATATTATATGATATTGGGTGGAGTAGGGGATTGGCTAGGAGTAGGCTGAGACAACAGACAACTATCAGAGTCCCTAAAGGACGTGGCATCCCCTCTACTCCCTTCCTCCTCTTTTTTATCCCTTCATGTTTATTGGCTTTGTTAAGCAGTTAACACTGTTACTTTGGGGATTTTTATGAGATCACGTTATGAGGGAGAGATTTTAAGTTTGCTCCCTCTAATTATTTTCTCTCTCCCTCCCCTCCCGGAGGACCTGAGCCCCAGGACCATGCCGCAGGACTACCTGGCCTGATGACTCCTGGCTGTCCCCAGTCCACCTGGTCGTGCTGCTGCTCCAGTTTCAACTGTTCTGCCTGCAGCTATGGAACCCTGACCTGTTCACCGCACATGCTACCCTGTCCCGGACCTGCTGTTTTCGTCTCTCTCTCTCTCTTTCTCTCTCTCTCTCTCTCTACCGCATCTGCTATCTCGACCTCTGAATAGTCTGCTATGAAAAGCCAACTGACATTTACTCCTGAGGTATGGACCTGGTGCACCCGCTACAACCACTGTGATTATTATTTGACCCTGCTGGTCATCTATGAACGTTTGAGCATCTTGAAGAACAATCTGGCCTTAATGGCCATGTACTGTTATAATCTCCACCCGGCACAGCCAGAAAAGGAATGGCCACCCCTTAGAGCCTGGTTCCTCTCTAGGTTTCTTCCTAGGTTCCTGCCTTTCTATGGAGTTTTTCCTAGCCACCGTGCTTCTACATCTGCATTGCTTGCTGTTTGGGGTTTCAGGCTGGGTTTCTTGTATTGCGCTTTGTGACATCGGCTGATGTAAAAAGGGCTTTATAAATACATGAGAGAGAGAGAGTGTATATCTATCACCTTCAGTGAGGTATCTGAGAAGTTATCACTCAGATAACACATTGAGTAGTGAATGAGTCTCTTTATCTAAATAATCTCCTTCGGAGGATAACTGACACTACCTATTAACAGAAAAGTGAGCTAAGGGAGTGTTGCTCTCTCTACTGGACACTTTGCTCATCTGGCTTAATTGAATTTGTCACACATTGTCCATCGACTGGGCAGACAGGGTTACCGTCAATTCTTGTTCCATTTGAAAATATGAATATTAAATTGCATTATTATCAGAGGATATCGCCATACTGCATTCTTTGTGTCTTGTGGAATATATCATTCACAGTGGTTTGAGATAGTAGCCTTGTGTAAGATTCTCACGTTTGCTTGGGACTTCTGAAGCATCATCACTTTATGCTCTATATCTTGTGCGTGGTTTGTGTGTGTGGTTTGTGGTTTGTGTGTGTGGTTTGTGTGTGTGGTTTGTGTGTGTGCGCGAGTGTTTGCTTGTGCATAGTTGAAAACACAGACAAGCAAGGCAGAGAGAAACTCCATAAACTCTTTGTTAACCCCCCACATACAACCCTCACAGAGCAACCTCTGGTTAGGCATCCAAAGTGACCTATCCATAGAGATGTATTCCCACTCTCTCACATACACAGCCAGGCCACTAGCATGGAGGGTCAGTAGTCTGAATGAGGAACTTAAGACACAGTTGTGATTTGAATCACTGGAGTACCTCTTCCCCCACCTCACACTATGAGCACCTCTAGAGCCCATCAGGGTTCCGCCGCTCCAGGCCTTAAACCCACGCAGTCCCGTGTGACGCAATTCGCCAACTGGTGGAAACAATTTCCTGTGCTTTGGTCCATTCCACATAAAGGCTGGACTCCTTCCTTGCCCCGTCTGCCTCACTCCTTCGCTCTCTCTCCTTCCTATGGCATATGGTTGTTATGTCCCGGCTCAGCCCAGGGGATAAGGACTGTGTGTGTGTGTGTGTGTGTGTGTGTGTGTGTGTGTGTGTGTGTGTGTGTGTGTGTGTGTGTGTGTGTGTGTGTGTGTGTGTGTGTGTGTGTGTGTGTGTGTGTGTGTGTGTGTGTGTGTGTGTGTGTGTGTGTGTGTGTGTGTGTGTGTGTGTGTGTGTGTGTGTCAGTCTCTCTGTGTTTGTGTCTCTCTGTGTCTCTGTGTTTGTGTCTCTCTGTGTCTCTGTGTTTGTGCCTCTCTGTGTCTGTGTGTCTGTCTGTCAGTCTCTCTGTGTTTGTGTCTGTCTGTCAGTCTCTCTGTGTCTCTGTGTTTGTGTCTCTCCGTGTCTGTGTCTGTGTGTCTGTCTGTCAGTCTCTCTGTGTCTCTCTGTGTCTGTGTCTGTGTGCTTGTAAAGCTGAGTCCGGTCCTTGCAGCGGATCTCAGACTTTCACTCACTCAGCCCCTCGAATTCTCAGCAGCGGCAAGTTGCCCAGTATTTTACTGCCTCAGAACCATGTGTCTGTGTCGCGCTCAAAGCAGCATGGATGTTGTTAGCAAAGGAAAGATGTGAAAAACAGCCTAAAGACGCACAGGGACCTGTGTGAACGCGTTGAGAACATGGCAATGCTTAGAGGGCATCCAGACTCATCACTCCCATGTCCCACCACCAAATGCCGAGCTGACCGGGTGAACAATGCGAAGCTTGTGTGTCTGACACATGGAGTGGCCCTGAATACTCATGTTGTGAAACACGCTAGGCTTCTTAGCCACCACCTGTGAAACATGCTTGACCTGAGTGCTGAATGTGTGTAAAACATGTGAACCGCACATTTTTCATATGAAACATGATAGAACTCAAGGCCACACGAGCGATAGGTGTGATACATGCATGAACCAAATACTACATGTATGACAGAGGGCCAGAACTATAGAGAGCGTGTCCTTTTGCCTCGCTGAGTGTGACCTTGCTTGGCTGGGTCAGAAGAAATGAGGTTATGGTGAGGGTAGGAGCCAATATACAGGGGGGGCCTGGGGAGTGTGTGTCAGAGGGAAGTGTAAAATGTGTTTTTATGGTCATATACACTGGATGGGTGCATTGAAATGTGTTGTGTTACAGAGTTCGCCATAGTAGTACGGCACACCTGGGGCAAATTAGGTTTACCTACCTTGCTTAAAGGCACATTGACAGATTTTTCACCTTGTCGGTTCGGGTATTCGAACCAGCGACCTTTCAGTTGCTGCCCCAAGGCTGTAACCTAGGCCACCTGACTTGAGAGTGTGTGTGGGTCTGTGCGTGTAATTAGAAGTGTGTGTGATAGAGTGGCGTGTAATCAGGGGTCAGAGGTCACCTTCTGTCTGGTACCTCCTACTGTTCAGCTACAGCACACCTTAACACCGCAAATTCTTTACCTTCTCAGAGACCACAGACCCCACAAAAACTGAGTAAACAATGAAACGCCATTGAAATTGAGTGGAATAGAGCAGATAATATCAAAATAGTAGGAATAGACTAATCTAGGGCACAGTTTGGCGAGCTGAGACGGAGCACCGCTTGTATTATTATGGTCTGTTTGCCTGGTTCGTACCCCTTTTCTATTGGCATGACGAGGGAGTCTTGAAACAAAGGGCAGGCTAGATACTAAAACCATGGTGTTGTTGGGAGCTCATATGGAATAGGTATTACTAGCATGTGTTCAGTGAAAACACATATCTGGGTGAACACAACGGGGCTATGATAGCACCCCTGGCTTTGAAACTGGGAATGGATCAGCTGTCGGGGGCTCTCAATAAGTACATGCCAGGGAGAGACCCTCTCGCTCTCCTCTCTCTCCAGATGGATGAACAGTTGAAAAGCACACCTCAGGAGCATAGATGCCTGGGAAAGTGACTGGGGCTGGGTGACCGCAGGCATTTAGGCAACGTCCGAGTAGATGTCGTGAAACAGTTACTTTAATGTTAATGTTGAACTCTTTTTCACATTTCTGATTCAGCTTTGTGTGTTGTAGACCTGTCCTGTGACCCTGTCATCCTAGAACTGATCCTCTATTACTATAGTTTATTAGGTTTTGAACTATGGCACTAAGGTTTGGGACACTGCGGAATGCCAGAAGGCAGGTATGACTGACAAAAAGGCTGCAACGCATATTGTGACTTTGGAGGAACATTTAGTACCCCTGATTGTCCACAATGATAAAACATGGATATATGATCTGTTACCCAAGTCTACCATCCCGGAATATCTTTTTCATCTGTCATTTTATAAACAGCCTAATCAATATTTACGTTTTAATGGAGTTCATGTTTTGTCTCAATCTCTTACGAGAAGATAGCTGACATGACAATTAGCAAGTGTCTAGTTTCTCTTGGGTGAACGTGGTGTTTATCTCTGTAAGAGAAACTGATGGAAGGTGTGTTTGACATATTTCTGATCTTATAGGCCCCCCCCCCCGTAACACGTCAACTTTAAGTGAGGGAAGATATGGAAAGGAAAGTAGAGGTAGTGGGAGAAGGAGGGAGGAGAGGGCTTGAGGGAGCAGCGACAGGCAGGGAGGAGAGAGAGGGAGGGAAAAAAATAGAGTGAGGGCGAAGGTGAGGGAGAGAGAGGTAGTGGGAGGAGAGTGAATAGGGATAGCAATGGAGGAATAAAGAAGTGTAGTGGGAGAGAGAATGAACGGGGAGAGAGATGGGAAGAGTTAGAGAGAGAGGAGTGGTGGGGGAAAGAGGGTGGTGGGGGACCCCCACAGAGCTGCTGATAGATGTGGGGCTCCTGGGGTTAAGGGGAGGGCAGGCAGGCCTTGTGCCGGGCTGCAGAGTGGCAGCTACCTGCCACTCATCACACACACACAGATAGAAAGAACAAGTAGACAATGCTAATGGGGGAGTGGGAAGGAAACATAAATACAAACCAGCTAGCAATGAGAGGCTCGACAGTTCAAGAGCTAGGCCTACTACTCACAGATGACTAAAGTTAAGCATCGTGAAATTGCCATCAACGAGAGATGATCAAATAAATACACCCTTTCATTTTAGTAGTCATTACATCTCTGTATAATCTTGCTGACCATTTGTTAGGGATATTTTAGGAACTAAAGATGGCTTTAGTTCAATATAGTGTAAATGTCTGGCGTTTACTAACGTAATCATTCTTTCTTGTACCAATGTAATAGAGTATTAGACAGACATGGTCCCCTCTAGTGGTTCAGATGAGTAACTGCGGTCAGGGTGACAAGGACAATTGATCGTGTGATTTGTCAGTGACAGAGTACTGCGTCCATCCATTATAGTGTGCTTAAAAAGGTTAGTAGGCACTCACTTGCATGAGATGAGACGCATGATTGAGAGATGGATTGATGCATTTGTAGTATCTATGTAGTCCAAATCATTTCTGGCCTATTCAGTCTGTTTATTGGTTTGACAAATAACTCATCAGAACAGACAACGCATAGGTTAAATAACAATATTAGACAATTAAATATCGAATGCATAAAGGCATGTTTCAATGAATGATTTTACGATGGGCTCTAAAGTTTTTTTTCATAATATAAATGACAAAAATGGGACTATAGCCGGGGGTATAGCCAGTTTGCATTTGCAGTTTTAAAGCTAATTTCCCGTAATTCTATTTTTTTTTGTGTGCGTCATATCATGTTCATATGATATCTGGGGAGGGGGGCGAGCTCCAGGGGGCCCACAACCCGCACTGCGGGGGTGTGTGGTAAGCCAGTCAGTAAAGTTAGGGTAGGTCCTACACATTAATTTAAAATATAAACTTCAAATGATGTCAATCAAATATTCAAACGAGTGGCATGCCTTTGCGCGTCTGTCTGACCATCACGTCGCTGAAACTAAACTCTGGATCCGACCACCAGAAAGTATGTGCTTGCTGGACCACAGCCTAATTAATTGCAGGCAATCAATAAACCAGATGGTCTTCTTGGTGATGGGCATGTTCTGGGTTCCATATAATAAAGGGTGGGGTGGAGTCTGCATTTAAGGTGGCTTTGATAAGTCTCTTAACCAAAATAAATAAATTTACTGATTCATTTGAAGACATGTCCCCTCTAATGGCCCCTTCGCCCATTCGAGGTGAGAATGTCCTCTCACACAACTCATTAATAAATTGTTCTGTCTGGTCTCTCTCATAATTAAGTGAGTTTTCGTTTAAGAAGTCTGTTGCATTCGGGACAGTGAATGATCCATTGGATAGGCTAATCAATAGGCTATTGTTTCAGTTTAATGTAAGGTCCCATTTTGCAAAGATATACATGTGCCCTTATGTTTGTTTATCTACCCTAGTTCTCTTCATGTAAAGCCTCAATGTCCAAGAGCCCATGATAAACATTGGGTGAGAGAGGCCGTTTAAAGCTAGAATCCTTAGTCGCCACATCGATTTTTGGACATGTACTGTAGGCTATATACAGTAGTGACACATTTGTTTTTGTTTAAGCTCTGTACTCCAGCACGTGGGATCCGAAATAATACAGTGACTATGAGGTTAAAGTGCAGACTGCTTTAATTTAAGGGTATTCTCCTCCATATCGGGTGAACCATTCAGAAATGAAGGCACTTTTTGTACATAATCCCACCATGTTAGGGGTGTATTAAGGTAGTCAAAAGTTTAGTATTTGGTCCATGTTCCCTAGCAAGCAATGATCACATCAAGCTTGTGACTCTACAAACGAGTTGGATGCATTTGCTTTTTGTTTTGGTTGTGTTTCAGATTATTTTGTGCCCAATATAAATGAATGGTAAATAATGTATGGTGACATTTTGGAGTCACTTTTTATTGTAAATAAGTATTGAATATGTTATAAACACTTCCTCGTTAATGTGGATGCTACAATGTTTACTGGATAGTCCTGAATGAGTCGTGAATAATGATGAGTGTGAAAGTTACAGAAGAACAAATATCATACCCCCAGGGCATGCTTACCACTCACCATTACAATACCAGGGGGGTTTAGCATGTGGGGGGGGGGGGGGGGGACATTTGTGTTTCTATTAATGATATATACCCATTGCTTCTTAAAGAATATCATTTATAAATGGCCCATGAGCTTTGTTCAGCTGTCGTACCCCATCAGAACCCAAAATATAAACTTGTTTTACTCCAATTTTTGTATACAGCGTAAATGTAAACAAACACGGTATAGCCTCAAAACATGGTTAAAATGATACATTTGTCAATTATACAGTCCTTGCATCCATAGCTCTGACTATGAATGTGAGAGTAGTTCGATTTCCCCAGCCCTGTCCCTTAGCTTTTTGGTGAAACAGGGGTGCGCTTAGTTATTGTTTCAATTATGGATTCTATCTTGAAGTAGGCTACTGGAGATGAATGCAGCTCCCTTTATCAAATGCAGGGAGGGGGTGTTTTAAAAACGCTAATCGCCTGTAATCCTGTTATTATGTCAGTCTCTCACTTTTCTCAGGCAATACACAAGATACGCATTTTACAAGTCTGCACTCATCCCAGTGACACATCTGTTTCATCCTTAAAAAACCTGCCAAATCTGTAGCCATAATGTAGCTGTAAACTATAGCAAAATCATTTGCATTGATGATATGCGGTCATGGCACTAAAAGAGATTGCACATTTGTGTTTGAATTTTCTCTTTCATTTGGAATAGATTTGAATATATGTTAAATTATCAGGAACGTTCCGTTAACTCTTGTTATTTCATTAATTCCATCGGTAATTCGGCGCAGAAGCGTCATTGCGCACTGGGTATGTAAGACTCCTCCTGCTTCTCCTCGCAAGTGTTGACTTTTCCTCAGGTGAATATATGTTTTAAATGCAGGGGGAGGGGGGTGGCTTTTGTTCTGCAGAAAAAGGGGGCTTGTTCCTCGCAGATCGTCCTTCCATTTTAACCAGGGGTGTGAGTGCGAACAAGGGGTTGACATTGGAGCCTGCGATGGGAGGAGAGGAGGGGAGACTGGAGAGTCGCCAGTCCTGCACTACCGATCAATGAGGCAACATCACCCGTTCTGAACGCAAGGGACGCGCACGTTATTCACCACCGAGAAGCCCGATATATAAACTCTCAACAACCGGCTAAACTGGAAGAGAGCTACTGAGGATTCTCTGAAGGAATTACAAAGATAAATATTACAGCGGATGAACTGTCATCTTCATTGGCATAGGATGACATTGTTTGCTTTTGCATTTGTATTCTTATTATTAGAAAACTCACCAGCGCTTTTGACAAAACTTGAATGCACCTTTTCTAAGTGCACTTAAACGTTGGTAAACTAGAGGGCCGCCTGACCGACAGACAGACACTTATCAATAATCATTCATCATTGTTATCAATTATCATTTTCAGTTTAGCATTTCACTGTCAAGGTTGACGATAATTCGTGAGCGTCCGTCTTTTCAAAACAGGCTATGGACATTTATTTGACGTGAAATGTAGCCCATTTTTTACAACGACAAAAACATAACCACGTCCTCCAGCCTTGGTCGTTTGGGATTTTAATGAAGTCTTTGAAGAGCGAGGATTGCAACCGAAACCAGTGTTTCACAAAGCCTATCTTTACCAAATAACCTCGATTTTGAAACACTGCAAGCCCTGTCAGCTGCATTTATCGAAGGAACAATCAACACAATCAACATGCGACGCCTCCCATCCCAGTTGAGCTATCTGTGAGTATTTCCTGCAACTCTCAATTCTCCTTCTGTTGATTAATGTGTGATTTACGTGCCCTAATGTATAATAACTCATTTATGTTTCTCTTTTTCAGGTTCCTACACTTCTTTGCATTCTGCTACTATGCTCAGGTATGTCCATATGCATGTGATTTGAAATGTAACATTTGTTTTAATGATTGATTGTGATTTTAAATATCTCACGCGTTTTCGATTCATTTACCAATCGTTTACAAATGGTTCAGTCTCAGTGGATTTATTCATTATTGGATAAAACTGTAAATCTCATTGGACGACATGTCGTTATTTTAGCATCTTGAAAATTCGTAGAACATCAAATGTAAATGGTTAAAACATATGGTTTCTGGGACTGAAAGCACGGGGTAATAATAGCGAGCAGTGAGGGAGAGAGAGGTGATGGATCGTCATATCATTTGTGATATAACATATCAGCTGGGCCCCAAGGCGCAAGGGGCAGCGGGCGCGCTGCATGCCGCCCGCGTCACAGCTTGGCAGGTATCTTGCGAACATACTTCCCTCGCGCAGGATGCGTGGGCACAGAAGGGGCATCGCGTGGGGAAAGGCAAGTCTGAAAAATCTCTTGGGGTTCAAATATTAGGGCCAGGAGTCTCCATCATTGTTCCTTAGCTGTCGTTTCTTGAAACAGACACGAGGGCGTATGGCTAAGTGTCAAATAGGGACACGTTTAAGGTAGTCATTAATATGCCCACTTGCTCCATTTTATTGTGAGTTAAATATTAAACATTTATTATGTATAGCCTATTTTATATTTTAGACGTGTTTAGTATCTATCTAACACCACGCTATCTGCCTGCACTCACTTTTACGCACACGCTGTTGCACCTTGCGCCCACTTTTTCAGTTCAAGGTTTTCCTACATTACAAATTATGCATACATCATTTTAAGGAACTGTTGGCCTTGGCATTAGTATTAAATCATTATGGTCTATTGCATTTTATCAAGTGGTGCGTTTTTAGGCCTAAAGAAAAATGGAAACATATTTTCAAATTGGCTTATTTTGGTTTTAGAGCAAAATTAGGATATTATTGCTTAAAACATAGGCAACTGTAATTAGCCTACTTTGAGGCCATTTTTTTCAAAATACTGATTGTGATGACATTTAATTTCTGACAGGTAACCAATCAGTCCTCGCCTAATTTCACGCAGCATGTAAGCGAACAGAGCAAGGTGACGGACCGTGTGAGCCGCAGGTTAATTCGGACCTACCAGCTTTACAGCCGAACCAGCGGGAAGCACGTGCAGGTTCTGCCCAACAAGAAGATCAACGCCATGGCAGACGATGGAGATGTATACGGTAAGCCCAATATACAAACGTTGTGTACTTGTTTCAATTTCCTCACACTTTTTTCAGTTTTAACTAACCAAAATGCATTAAGTTTAAAACTATAAACTAACTAACTAATTAACGTAGGCCCTATGGATATAACAGTGTTGGGCTATGCATATAGGCATATAGGGTCTAAAGGCCCATTTTCTTTGTATTACAATCATGTGCAAGAACCCACTGGGTAACAACTGGTTGGATCATCATTTCAACCCCCAAAATCTATGTGATGACGTTGAATCAACGTTAAAAACGATGTAAGGGCATTTAAAATATTTTTCACCCAACTTTTAACATAAATCCAATGACATGGTGACATTTCAGTTGATTTCACGTTGACAACTCAACCAAATGTAGGCCTAAATACAAACTATTCATTGAACTGACATCTATGCACAGTGGGAGGTTAGTAAACTAATACAGCGACTACATTAAACATAAGTTGTTTTTCTCTATTTTTTTTACGGTAAATAACACGCCACGGTATCTATCAGGTATTGTTGAGAAGAGGCCGCGGACCTCAAATTTAAATTGGATTGAATATTGTGCTGTAGGTGATTCTCCAGAGAAACGCATGTCTGGAAGAGCCATTATAAATAATTTTACCTTAACGTTCTGAACATTTTCTGCATAGCTCTCTCTCTCTCTCTCTTTACTCTGACCAGCTTACTAAGAAAAATAGACCGCGCTGAATTTCCAACTAGTCCGCTTGCATTTTACGCACAGTTTCCCCTGGACAGCCAGGCTACATTTATCTAATCATATTTGCATATTCACAAAGATGGATATTTTGTTCAGACTTGGAATTTCTATTTTAAAATAAAACGTTTTTTTTTTATTGACATTAAATGGTTTTAGAATTAAATATAATTTGGCAGCAAACTGGACCTTTGGTTCTGTGTGTATCCTGTCTAATGTGGTTTATTGAGTGTGTGTGTTTGTGGTTTGCACCAGGGGGTGTGGAGGTGCTCCGGTCACCTGTGCCAGTGCCACCTTTACCCTGGTAGCAGCTTGTATGTGTGGGTCTGCAGCTGTGGCTTTTATTGTTAAGTCCAACCATCTGATTATAACTGTAACTCAATGACCACAGTGTGCATGAATCAAAGAGGGGTTAGAATCTCTAATAAGGGACGTACAAGTGGCTAACATTTTGAAATGTCCGTAGTCCTATTTGTTGAATTCTGATCTGTTTTAACAAGAATAGAGTCTGAGCAGTAAAACTACCAGATGCACCATGGGTTATTTATTTCTCCCAATGTTGGTCTATGAATGTGTGTGTCATCGTCATGTAGGTAGGGGGGTGGGAATAATAACGGTTTGTAAGCCTATGAAAAGTTTATTTTTAATGGCTTTGTCGACATGGCGTGCCTCCGTGGAAGGCCACAACAACATAGATAAACACATTTGAGTTTGATAAACCCACACCTCCTTATTTTACAACCATAGAAGCAGTTGTGAGACTTACAGTACACATAGACACATAGATAAACCATTGAACATACTTCTGTTTATGTGTTTTCTTTCTTCTGATTCCAAGCGTGATCTATGAATGTGGTGCTTATGTGTGAATTGAGTAGAAATGTAAATAAACATGAAAAAAAAAGTTGATAGTCCTTCCAGGATGGCCTCTTCAGTTTTCAAAGAATTGAGGTACACATGTTTTTGTCATTCTGCAAGAATTTAAGCTTGCGTAAATCCTCAGGAATGGTCCCCACAGGTTTTGTGTGTGTGTGTGTGTCTGATGATATATAGAGTTTGCTCGTATTAAAAGTATAAACTGAATCAACCAAACGATGTCTTTGAGCAATGTGCCATTACTAATAGTGATAATAAAACCCCTTTGTTTCCTCAGCCAAACTCGTCGTAGAGACGGACACGTTTGGAAGTCGCGTGCGGATCAAAGGAGCAGAGACAGGACTCTACATCTGCATGAACAAGAGGGGGAAGCTGGTCGGAAAGGTAGAGAGAACAGTTCCTCTGAGCACTCCACTGAGGGTTATGATCATTTTCCATTGGCTCGGGCTTTCGAGGTTCTTCGTCGGTGGTTCCACTGTTTGATTATATTGTAGTTCTGTTTGGGGGTTCTAAGACCAGTGGATTTTGTATGGCCAGTCTGCAACAGTTCTTACCATAGTTCAGTGTGGCCGTGGTTCTGTTTGTTGGTTCTCTAGAGCTAGGCTCCAGAACCGTCCACCCCTGGTAGGTTCTGCATGTGAGAGGGGTCGTTGTATGTTGTTGGAAGTCTCCTCCTCTGTGTAACGTGTTGTGGGTCCGAGGGTGTCTCTGCTCCTCTCTCGCTGTGCTGGCTAATAAACAGGGCTGCCATCCCCGCCCCCCCACAGAACCCTGCCAGGTGCACCATCTGCCCTGAGCTGCCTCTCTCTGCCATACTGGCCCAGCAACAGCCTGTGTGTGTGTGTGTGTTTAAATGACTATGCGTATATTTGTGTATGTTGCACTTGCTAGCTGGCTGCATGGATGCTAGATTTATTTTTAACAGCCCATTTTGTCCATCTAGGTTGAGCTCGTTGAGCTAAGTTACTGTTGCCGGTGTGTGACGTGTCACAGTCCAGTGGATTTTGGGCTGGAGGGGTTGTGGGAGGACGCAGGGCCTAGCTACTGCTCACAATACAAGAGCACAAACTCCCTTCGCTCTCACTGTAGAAGCCAGCAGGAAAATAAAAAATCCACCCTGTCGGACCATTTCTCAAAACGTAGAGATAGATAGAATGGATGCTAGTCAACCATGTATTTGATTGTACCGAAGGGAGACTAGTCTAGTTTATCCACACATGAAGCTGATAAAGAATTTGAACTCCTGAGGTATTTCTCCTATGATGGTGTCTTAGGCTGCTGACCCGTGAGTGGTCCTTGGTGCACTGCCTGCGTCTCTGTGTTTACTGAGGGGGGAGACTCATCGCTTACTGTCATCCCCCCTCTCTGATCTGGGCCTGTAATGGTTGTAGCATATGCTTCATGTGTGTGGGGAGGGCTGCACGCATGTGTATTTGTGTGTGTGTGTGCAGGGACATACTGTTCGGGCTAGCCTTCATACATCTGATATTTTCCATCTGTAAATCTTCATCGAAAGCTCCTTCAGAACCTCAGACTGACCTGGTATGTATGTGTGTGTGTGCGTGTTTGTCTTTCACAGAGAAATGGGCAAGGCCACGACTGCATCTTCTCAGAGATTGTCCTGGAGAATAACTACACGGCGCTGAGGAACGCACGCTACGAGGGCTGGTACATGGGTTTCACCAGACGTGGACGTCCCCGGAAAGGCTCGCGAACGCGGCAACACCAACGCGAGGTCCATTTTATGAAACGATTGCCTCTGGGATCCCATCCCACCCATCCGGCCCAGCACAAGCCCTTTGACTTCGTCCACTACCCCTTCAGCCCCAGGACTAAACGCACACGCTTCTCAGCCGAACGCTGAGGGGGGTCAGAGAGGGAGGAAAAGAGGAGGAGGAAAAAAACACTGACTGAAGCTGAAATGAACTCCTCTGTCCAAAACCTCTAGAGACATTTGTTTTTGTACTGAACATTACTATACCTAACATGTAGTTTTTACAATTTTTGACAGAAAGTAAAGAAAACAGAAACAAATAAGAAGTCTATTTTTGTACTTGAGACTTTTAGTACTGACCTGTGTTAAGTTGTTTCTAGATGCACATAACTCATCGGACATTTGGGGTGCTGACCTCTCTCCGTAGAGAGTGGACCTTTTATCATCTCTGTATTTTAGGTTGTGTTTTTACTTTTGTTTGACGGTTCAGAGTTGTTTGGACTCACACTTGCTGCTCCAAGAGACTTGAAGGGCCCTGATCGACCGCACTGCCAGAATACGCTGTGTTCAGCGACACATACAGTACACACCCCACGCACACACACACACACACACACACACACACACACACACACACACACACACACACACACACACACACACACACACACACACACACACACACACACACACACACACACACACACACACACACACACACACACACACACACACACACACACACACACACAAAGCATAAATGCTGCGTTCAGGAGCTCAGTATTGGGTAATGTCGCGTTCAGTCTTACACACAGCCACGGCACCTCTGCTTTGAACACTGTGGTGTGCCCCTGCTACGTCTGGAATTCTATACAGACAAACACAGTTAAAGCAAACAGAGCTTTAAGGACACACAATGGAACATGTGGCAGCTACATTGATAATCAAAGGTTTCTTGCTATAGTTCTAACTAAATTAGAGGTATAAAAATGCATCGACATGTAGGAAACTCCCTTTGATTTTGTTGCCCTTTGGTTTGTCTGTTTTTATACATATATAAATCTATTTTTATTTGAGGATGTGTGCAAATAATTTTAATGACGGGATATTTATTTAAAATGTGTAATAAATGTACATTAGAATACGGATATTAAACTCTTGTTGGTTAAATGGTTGTTGTACACTCATTGAACCGCACTTGGAAAGTGGAAGTGTCATTAAGCACACACTGGAGATGGCTCAAGTCACTCCACGCGCACACGCACAGGTCACTTGGATCACAAAAGCATTCTGATGATACGTAAAACAGAAGGTCATCCCTTCCCAGCCTTCAAGCCCTTAATGCAGACATCTAAATCCCTTGAACTCTGTTGTTAAGAGAGATGTCTTTCTATTTGCTGTTTCTCTGAGTTGATCTTAGAAATGTCAACTTTACAGCTGGAAATGTTTTCGTTCTCCAACCATGCAGTAGAAAAATATCTATCTGTAAAGTTTGATAAAGAGTTGGGAAGAGATTCCCTCCTGCTTTGCTCTGTTTGAAATGCTACTCTTATCCCCCTAGAAGGCCAAGCAGCAGTCTATAGCAAGCCGTGTAAGACTACAGCAGGTCACTGATGTTGGAGCCCTTTAGCATATAGAAATGTGTTGGTCTTCTTCTGCTTGGTCCTCCTGAGATGATATCAATCTGTTTGTTTAAGGCTTTGGTTTCTCCAGGTTCAGTAACTGTCTCAGAGATGATAGCAATGTGTTTGTTTAAGGCTTTGGTTCCTCCAGGTTCAGTTACTGTCTGTGTCTCTTTGTGTGCAGACGGCTGTTTTTCTTTCATCTCACTCCTTTAACACCTCAGGGCTTAATCTGATTGGACAGCCCCGTTGTGTGTGTTTATAATCTGATTGGACAGCCCCGGTGTGTGTGTGTGTTTGTTTGTGGACGGTGTCCTCATGGGTGGAGAGCTGTGCTGAGTGAGGGAGGTTGGGTTCTGACAACTCCTTGGCCACAGTGTCTCCAGGGATTCATTTCTTTCCAAGATGTCTTCTGAACCCTTCTGCTTCTCTTGCTCCCCCATATCAGACTAAGCAGAACTATCTTGCTACAGAAGGGTCTTTTGATGCAGCTCTGCATGGCAGAACAAGACCTGGTGATGCATCTCTGTAAAAAACCCACACATATCAGAATGAGGGGCAGCCAAGCGCAGCAGGCAGCTATTCAGTATCTTGATATGGCCACTGTGTGTTACAGAGACCACCTACCGAGGGTGTAGAATCTTCGAAAAATGAACAGAAAATGACGTCCGATATTCTGGTTAGAGGCACTCGGTTGCACTCGGCTGTCCATCGTTCTGGTGTGTGTTCTACTTAAGGCATAGTAAGGCCTTCTGGTTGAGCTCTGTATGCCAGAGCAAAGTCTAATTATGGAACTCAGTGAAGAGCAGCATGGCAGGCTTCACTGGCAACTTATACTTCAAGTAGTCTGTTCATTGCAGATTCTAATTGGTAATGTCCCTTATTTGAAAGTCCAGAGCATTTATGTCTAAGATTTACTGTATATCATTCTGGGGTGTCAGGGTAGCCTAACGGTTAGAGCATTGGACTAGTAACTGAAAGGTTGCAAGTTCAACTCCCCGAGCTAACAAGGTACAAATCTGTCGTTCTTCCCCCTGAACAGGCAGTTAACCCACTGTTCCTAGGCCGTCATTGAAAATAAGAATTTGTTCTTAACTGACTTGCCTAAAGATAAAAAACATATAACTATTTTTCAATGTTGACTGAATTCTGTTGTCTTGGGGAGGATCATTATCCCAAATGGCTTTTTTATTCTATGGTCATGATTTTACCCCCCACCCCCCACCCTTCCTTTCTTACGCCTTACTATATCTTACCGTATCTAACCTCACATCTTAATTGTTAAGTCAGTGCTTAGGAGTTGAAATGCTCTTCCATACTTGAAGACTGAATTAAAAGGTCTATTCACAAATCTTGACATTAATCTGATTGAGTCCTTCCATGATGGATTAACAGGGTTTCTGTCCCCCTGGGCTCTCTGTAGTGACTTCCTAGTCTGCCCACTCTGTTACAGCTCTGTGTTGGTCCTATGACTCTAAAGTCCCAGAAGACACTGGGGAAGGAGTACGTTGTGGGAAAAGTCGCACCTTCTGTGTAGCCTGTGAAGCCTTGCAAATGCAGAGCAATTCTGCTGCAGAAACAGGGGGTAAAATTGCTTTCTTTCGTTTTTTATTGAGCCACAACCATCGTCCTTAACCCCAGATAAACAAGAACTACCTTCTTCATTTGCTTAAGGAGCAATTTAGCCCCCCCCCCCCCGCTGAGACAGGAGAATAGCAGGGGTGAGCAAGGAGCACGACCCTGCCTCCCTATGCAGAACTGCTACAAACTGATGCAAACTGCCCTGATAAAAAAAAACTCATAACATCTAAATATATCTTAATTTTAAAAAAGTAAACATTTTGTGTGAGATCAAATACCACAAACTTTCCTTTGTTATCTTCCTGATCAGGAGACTCATACTGAGGTCTCAGGTATGTTTACCATCTACTTTTCTCAATATAGAGAATATTACAAAAAAAACCAGGAAAACCACAATAAGCAGTCATCAATAACCAAGTAGGTTTGAGGTTTCTGTGTGTTTGACACTGTCCAGAAATAGTGCTCAGTTAACTCCCATTTTCTTCGTTTCATTCTTGGAGCCTAGAATACTAGTTGTATTGATTTTCCTTCCATGTGACATAGATCCCCCTTAAATCCATGTCCTTATTCTTCCTTCAATGTTAGGGAAGAGCCAGCAGCCAAACCAAGCTGAATAATTGAAACGCAAACACTGATCAAAGAGGAGCTCCAACTCATACGTTTCATTTGTTTATACGGGCCTTACGGGAGACCTGTTGACTTTTCCAATTGGAGCTGTAAACTTTTGTTTGTCCATGCATTTCCAAGACTGATTGTCAGAATGATCTGAACAATTACCAGTTAAATGTGTTTGCCTGCTCAGGGAGAGTCCCCCCTCTCTGCTTTAAAAAGATCAAAAGGGAATACCCCCCCCCCCCCCTGTGCACCCCTCTGCTCCCCAGCTCTCTCCTCCCAACCTCTTCATTTCCTTTTAGCCATGTCAGTTCAGCTGGAGACCCGACCATAAATGATTTTTTTAAGGTGTCCCAGTGTTTGGGACATGGCCTTTCAGTGTGTGCAGCTTTCAACCGAGGACACGTCTCTAAGAGACGATCTGCATATTTCGGTGATGTGCCGTTATGCACAGCTGATCAAGGACTTTTGGGGCTGCCTGTTGTAACTGAAGGCTAGAGCACCCTCGTGATGTGAATGTGCACAAATGGATGTTAGTGACACAAAACTGTTGAGCTTTGCGACAGTTGAGTGGTCGATATTAGTAGTAATTTCACCACTGTACAACTTTTGGTACTTTATTGCTTTTGGTGAATAACCGTCAATTCTGGACATAGATTAGAACTGCAGGTGAAAAGGAGCAATATTTTGCATGAAGAGAGATTTAACATATGTGGTTCTCACATGATTTACAATGCATACAAACTTGTCCAGAGAAAATAAAACACTTTGAAACATTTTTGAAACCATTGTCCTTGCATTATAAAGCCTTTTCCACAGTACTCTTTTTCACAGTATTCTAGTATTTCACAGTTGGCATCATCCCAAGAACCGCAGGTGCTTTTTGCTTAGAAACAGTATTTGTCAGATACATACAGAGAGTCAATGATATTGTTTTTTAAAATCACAATGTTTTCTAAATCATAATGTTGATGTGGGATGTGGTTCCTATGGTCCTATATTGGTTTGACCTGGTCACCTGTGTCTGACCTGGTCGCCATCCAGTTGTTGCAGGGAACTTGGTTTCAGTTCCGTCACCTCTCTATGAGCAACACAGTCACAACGCGGAATGAGATAAGGTTACGCTGCCACTTTGGTCTAAATAGAAAGCGCCACCTAGAAGCTGCATTTCTGCCAATCACACATCATGACCTCTGATCAAACAGCCTATCACATACCATAACCCTTGATCAAAAGGGCCCATTGTGGCTGTAATAGAAAAACATGTCAGACAATGACAGATTTAAATACTGACAAGATGGGGGTCCGCCAGCAATGACAAGAAGCTCGCCATACAAAAAAACCCCACAACAAAAACATCAGAGAGACTGGGTCAGTCAATATGCCTCAGCCCCTCAGAAGGACTGAGGGGCATTCCACAAGCCACGGAGCATGTCTGCTGCCGGGGAACTCATGCCCATGCCAGAATAGCCCATAGAAAACAGTGAAGACAAGGAGAAACAGCCAAAGAGGCCACCTGGCCAAGCAATGACGAGCTTAAACTCAGAGTTAGTAAATAGAGCTGCAGAATAAAACAAAACATTACAGCAGTTAGCTATAGAGCACTGTGGAATGTGTGTGTAGGTTTTCAACACCTCAAAATGCCATAGTATAGGAAAGCAATACATGTCACTGTTGCAAATACAAGCAATATAATAATTGGAGAGTGAGACATTTAATTTCATATACCCAAGCCTTTGCTATGTCCCCAACAGCCGGATGTTCCGGTTTTCAGGATAAATGGAAAGAGCCTTTGACAGGACTTCCTTTGGAAGTTAACAAGGCAACACTCCATCCTTATTAACATTTACTGGATTGTTTGAACATGCAGAACAGAACTTCCCCGACAGTATTTTCCCCCCTTCTCGTCAAAACCAGTAGGTAGACGATCTAGTTTCATGCGTTTCTTTCACGCCTGCTACGTTATACATGTACACACTGACAGAGCAACAGGTTATAGGTGTATGACGTCATTGCGTCGCACGACGTCATCGCGTGCTCTGCTGTTACTGTTTTGGAATGGCTTCTTGTGTCTTCTCTATTGAACGCGCTCTGAAAACACGGAAAATACCGCTATTATTAGATTTTTTTTTTACTACCACAGAAGAGACAATACACCTCCCAGAGAAATATACAGGGAAACACATAAACGGAAAAGAGAAACCTTCTTCAATAAGAACTTAAAATGTTCTTATTCCGGTTACCAGATGATGTGCTCTACCACATCATGTCATATTTGGAATACAAGTCTTTGAGTCGCCTTTCTCAAGTTTGCAAAACTGTTTACCATTTTGCTAATCGGGACGCAGTAAGGAGGAAGATAGAGAAAGAGTTCATAAACACTGGAATGTCATGACAAGAAGCGGATGTGTAAGAAATACATTTGTTATTCGTACAGTAGGCTACAGTGGTCGTTTCATGATAAGTAAGCATCATGAATTCCCAAGCGCTGTTTACATCTTTTCCCGGCTTGCTACAGTCTGTCACACCACTTGTCCTCCTTGATGCAAAATTATGCAACACTGTAGCATGTAGTGCATGGGCTACAATGCTTCAGTATGTAAAAATGTATGCAGATAGCCTGGTGGTTACATGCTATAGATATAACTTACAGCGTTTATAAATCAGTTATACCTGCATAATAACACATTCCTTATTGCGCACAGTCATGCTGCTACATAATGCTGAGAATAAAATACTCGGTCAATGACTGTAGTTACGTTGACATGGCGACAATGTATTTCATGACACATTCATTGTAAGAAATAGCCTTTTTCTTCCCACTTGCTGCTGTGGAGTCTGACTGACTGGTCTAGAGAACCGAACATTGTGAATTGGACCTGAGCCATCCTGGCATCACTGCCTCTTCCCCCCAGCACAGCTCCATGTGCCACAGTGACAGCCACTCTAATCGAACCATGGGTTTCCTTTGAGATGCAGCCTAACGCCAGTGTAAATGAACTTGGCATTCCTGCTGAGAGCTACAGGATACCACATCCCTCAGCTCTGTGAGAGGAGCAGGCTGTTTCCTCCAGCCCGTATCCACCCCCTCTGGCACAGCCTCCTGAACACATGTGAATACATATGCTACTATTCTGGACTGGGTTTTCCCAAAAACGTTGCAGCACTAAGATAATCTTTCGTCCATTTAGTGTAAATGGAATTAAGATGATCTTATTGCTACGATGCTTTTGGGAACCCAGACCTGGATGACGTTGTTGAGTTGAGGTCTGACCAGTCTTTTGTCTTTCTAACTGCTCTTATCCCCTCTAGATCCTAATTGCAACATGCATATAAACAATATGGTTCTGTTTGAGGTGTCTATGTGATATTCATGTCATGCAATGTTGTAATTCTAAGCCTTTTTAGGGAATTGTTTGTGAGCGTCGTCTGTTCGGCGGTTATGTTTATTTGTTATTCTTCGGGGGTTATAATTGTGTTATCACATCACTGTCCGTGTTACAGGTATCTCCACATCCCGCTGAAGGACAGAGTGAAGGTATCTCAGAACTGGAGCCATGGGATCTGCAGAAAGGAAGTCACACTCAAATGGAGGATTAAGTGAGTGTGTTTGTAAGTTTTGGCCTCATGGTGACATCATGTAGATGTCAGAAGTTATCCTAATCCATCTCATCTCTAGCCCCAATGAACACACGACACACAGCAAGGTGAAGGGTTAGGGGGAAATAATTGACAATGAGTTCCTGTAGCGCTATTGTGAGTTTGTTTTCATAAAGCTGTGTACAAGTAAATGGTATTAGATATTTAGGTGTTAATGTCTTTGAAAAATGGCTGCTGAATAGCTTATAGTTCTCGATGTTGGGGCTGAGAAGCTCATTAGGAGTACTGCTATGCTCTATCCAGATAGTCAATGGTTGGCTTACTGTCCATCCTTAGATGACTTGAAAAAGTGTTCCCATCTGGTTGTGCAATTGACAAGGTTTCAACTAAAGGGAGGATCATTATCTCCTTTTAGTCATCGTGTCACCTCAATCCGTGAAGTCTGAAGTGAGGTGTAGAAGAACAAATGTTTCGATTGTGTGTTCCCCCCCCCCCCCCCGCAGCTTGTTGCCATGGATACAGGCTCGATGGGGATGTGCTGTATCTGTCTCAGGCTGGAGTGCGCACCTCGTTAGTGGAGGAAGGTAAACGAGCAATAATCGCCTTGACCCAAAATTCCTGGAAGGAATATTATCAGTGGTTGAAGTTCAGTCCAGCATTTTGCTTCAGGACTCATATGCCATTCCTGCTGTGAACATATTTAGACTAACGAAAATAGAAGCATCATCACTACTGCAGACCCACGGCCATAGAAGCACACTCACGTCTGTTATGATGAACTATTATCTGTCTCTTACAGAGATGGTAAGATCCTGGTGCACCACAGGAGGAATGGATTCTCTGTAGAGTACTCAGGTCACAAGCAGGAGGTGAACTGCCCGGGCTGCATAGGAGGACTGATGGTCTGCGGCTCCAGAGACAGAACAGCCCGGGTAAGACACACACTAGTGTGCTAGCACATAATGTGTCAGTTTCTTTAAAATGATACTGGCTGACAGAGCTCTACTGCAGTGTCCCATTGGGTGGCAACCCAAGAGTGTGTGTCAAATGCAAGCTGGGCGAATAAATTGCCATCAGAAACTCTGTGTGTTCCACCCTGTGGCATATTAGCATATTAACTGTCAACCACAGACAACTATGGTTTTATCGCATTTACAGTGGTTTTAATGTTAGTATTTTCCTCACGTTTTCTTTTAGATTTGGACTTTGTCTTCCAACTGCCCCGGAGGCACTATCCCCATGAATGACAAGGTGTGGTCGGTCTGTGGCTATTAGTCCCACATAGAGGTACGTACATGCCTAGAATGTTCCAACATAGTCGGACAGCTACATTAACATCATATATGAGAGTCCTGCCCCCTCAGGACAAGCCCCATGGTCCAGTACAACACTGGCTTCGGTAATGCCATTATTATGTAAACAATTGTCAGCTACCAATTTGGGTTTAGGTGATGGTCGAGGTTGGGGCTAGATGAACCCTAGCAGTGGGTTCATTGTCCTCTTTTACTGCATAGGACGATATTTCTTTCCCTCAGGTGGTCTGGGGAACAGTGAAAGAGGGATCGAGAGAGGTGAAAAAACAGGATATCAAGGCAAAGCGGGGTTGCCTTCATAGGCCCTATGTGTTGCTCGCGCACACACATACGCACGCGCGCACATGCACACACGCACGCGCACACACACACACACACACACACACACACACACACACACACACACACACACACACACACACACACACACACACACACACACACACACACACACACACACACACACACACACACACACACACAGAAACAGACACCCTTAATGACACACAGACGCACAAGGTTGTAACAGTATCCCTGCTTCACCACTTGCCCCAGACCGGCAGGCAGCTGATCCGTCAAACTGGCCTTAAAGCCGCAGCAGAGTGGAAACACCATGAGTCACGATCACAGAGAGCAGCTCCCCTCGGATAACAGGCCCTGGGTCAACTCCGTTCAATTCAGGTGATCAGAGACACCCATCATCTTCCGGGTGGATTGTTCAGATTCATGCATTCCATGTCCATTCATCGACAGGAATAGAAATGGGGTAGACCTGGAAGACTGTGATACTGTAGTGAGACTGGCTGTGTCTGCTCATTGACCCCTGTCCCCTCAGCCATACATTCATTCAGTACAGAAACTCAACTTCACAAACACACTTTTATTTTAGAGACACACAGACAGGGTCACGGACAATATGAACTCACTCGCTCACTCTGTCATACACACTCCTTCAGTATATATTACTCTCACACTGACACACACTCACGCTGAGCCCCGGTGGCCTTGTCTGCTCAGCCAGGACGTCAGCTCTGAGAGTACGGGGCGATTATCCACTTCATTAATTCTCCAATTTGCTGGCTAAAATAGCAGCCGTGACTCAGCCTGCTGCCCCCTGATAATGGATCTGCTCCTTCCACACACTGGCCAATGACCTGGTTAATTAAAAGGCCCCTTGGAATCAAGGTGTCAACTCACTGATAAACCTATAAACTCACCTACCCCTTCAAACTGATCACTCCTAGAGCTAGGGGGTTACAAGGAGAGAGATGTCATAGCCAGAGTCAGTGATGTGATGGTACCACCAATACATTTTAAGTGATTGCATGACACAGGTCTTGTCACTAAGGACATGGCTCAAAATAAATCTGATATAACAACTCTTTTTTTTTGTACAGCTTTCCACTCTTCCAACTGTGTTGCATGACATGGTTTAACCATGGAATTTAAAGTTGGTTTAATGTTGTTTTAAAGGACAGTCGAAAGCGACGGGGTGGTGGTGCCATGTTTTTGATTTGGTGTTGTAGGGAGAGAGAGAGGGAGGGAGGGAGCCCCTTGTGTTGTCAATGTAATCGTCCCTGCTCCCGAGTGACGCAGCGGTCTAAGGCACTGCATCTCAGTGCTAGACCCTGGTTTGATTCCAGGCTGTTCTTAACTGACTTGCCTAGTTAAATAAAGGTTAAATACATTTCTAAAATTAAGAAATCTAAAGAGTAGAGAGAGGGGGGGGGGCAGCAGGAGACAGGGGGTTGCCATACTATTGCTAACGTGGCTATGCCTTGCTGTAGCGATGCTGCCGTACTGTAGCTTCACTACTCCTCTAGAGCTGCTTTCCCACGGTATCTGTTATGCTGTCATGCCATTGAGTGTATGCTAACCAACAATGGTCATATCCATAGTCTGTTGTCAATAGTACCACTTCTATACTGCTATTACCCAATGGTCATCCCTCCGCTCCGCCACACTGCCACTGCTCTTTTTATATTGACCCTAGTGTTCAGGCTGGGGGCTTTGAAATGTTTCCCTCTCCCTCTCCTCGTCCTCCCCGCTCCCCCTTTCTCTGTGTAATCTTCCTCTCTCGGTGTCCCTTGTTTTCCATCTCCCTCTCTCTCGTTTTACAGTGAAAATCACCTCAAGGTCTGTTAGAGGATTACAGAGAGGTGTATTGTGGCCGCAGTGAAATGCCAAGGCTGACGCGGCTCCGTGTTGTCCCTGCCTGCGCTGGACGAGATTGATCCCAGCAGTAAATCTGGCCCTGGCCTTTTCTCTCAGATTGCTTTTCTCAATCAAGTGTATCTTTCCACACCACGCTGTGGGATACTGTATGTGTCCAGAGGCCCACCTCATATGGCACGTGGTTACTGGAATAGGCCTGGGCTCTGTTGGGTCCATGTCCAAGAGGTTTTCTGTCATCGATCAGCAATTGAGTAAAAGGGGTCGAATCGGGTCTTGGACTTGACTCTGAGATGATCAGGGACAGACCTACTCCCCAACCCCGTACTACACATTAGATATGAGGACCTGCTGTATTAGTGACAGAGGATGAGGGTGAAAATGGGTTCAGTTACTGGTCTTCTCGCTCTCTGTCTCTCTCTTTTCCTCTCTCTTTCCCCTTCTCACCCTCACCCTCACCCTTTCCACTCTTGGTGATGTGCTTTTGAATTATAAGGAAGCGGGGCAGGTGCTTAATAGTTGACTGAGGTGTTTCCTGCAGACAGGTTTGGGCCAACAAGAACGAACAGGTTGAGTCTTGGGCGCTGGAGCTGCCGAGGCAGGTCACTATTCAACGGGAGAGAGCATGGCGTCACAGCTGATTGGATTTCCTACCATAGGTTGTTGCGTTGAGTTGTGGTGCTGTTTACTGCTGCTGTGTTGCTCTGTAGGAAGAGTAAGGAAATGGTCTAGGACCAATGGAATGAAAGCTAGGTTTATCCCTCCTAGGGAATTCTTGCCATTGTCACCTTGGCTCTTTCATTGTGGGTTTAAGTCGGACACTTTGTCACAAATATAGGCTTATTTGAAAAACTTCAGCCATACAAATACAATTTGATAAATTGATTGATTGGAACTCTGGTGTTAATCAGTTAATCAGATAACTGTGTGTGCATGAGAGAGTCACCACAAAAGCTGTCACTCACACACCCAGAGAATCACCTGTGCGCATGTGTTACAGGGTGAGCAGCAAGGGATAGCCAATAACAGACTACTTCAAAGGACCAATTAGGGTTTTACGCTCAGTGTCAAAGAGCCAATGAGATCAATCCATTTCTCAGCGCCAAAATGCAGGCACACAATGTATGTCGGGAAGACTAGGGGGTGGGGGAGGGAGGGGGGGTTACACTGACCACTCGTAAAGGAGAGGGGGCTGGAAGCCACTGGAGGGAGAAGCTACCCTGAGGAGAGGTGAGAAAGGGGCGCTTTTTTGGGGTTTGTTTTGTCTAGAATTCCTCAAGCACAACTACAAAGATGTTGCAGGGGCAATGCCTTTGAAAGTTTCCAAAGAAAATGATTGTTGGATAAACCGCCCCGATTCGCCACTTTCTCACCACGGAGGGAGGCTGACCTCTGACCTCTAGTATCAAAGTACAGGGAGACGCCCCCTCCAGCCCCCCCACTCCAATTTCACCCCCACTGCTCTGCCCCACTCAACCGCAAGAAAAAGCCTGAAATTCATGTCTTTCTCTTCTGTCTCTCTCAGGCTGGGCCTGTGGCTCAGGAGTCAAGAATTCAATTAGTTAAAAAAAGAGAAGAAAAGAGAGAGACTGCAACAATGCAGCGATAAGGGGCAGAATGTGCGTTCCCACACGCTAAATACAGGGCGCTTTCTCTAGGGCCCACAGAGCCGGAGGACCCGCACTGCAGGAGGCGAGAATAATCACAGCTCCTCTGAACCACTCATTACACACACACACACACACACACACACACACACACACACACACACACACACACACACACACACACACACACACACACACACACACACACACACACACACACACACACACACACACACACACACACACACACACACACACACACACACACACACACACACACACACACACACACACACACACACACACACACACACACACACACACACACACACACATTTACGTACATAACTCACATACTCACATCTCACATACACACCTGACACCCACAGACATATGGTACCTCAAATTTACACACACCTAAGCTACTTCAAACACACACACCCATGCGCACAACTCATACGTACCTCACAAACACACATCTCACAGGCCTCTCATTACACAACACCTCATACAGGTGTTCCTGGCGTTCACTTGCTCTACCTGAGAGACAAGGCCTGCTGTTCAATGTACAGAATGGAAACAACACTACTTGTGGTCTACATCATAGCATACATTGGGTCAATGAAACAACTGCCCAGTGAACATGGGATGGTACACCGTATATACAAAGTATGTGGACACCCCTTCAAATGAGTGTATTTGGCTATTTCAGCCATACCCGTTGCTGTCAGGTGTATAAAATCGAGTACACAGCCATGCAATCTCCATAGACATACATTGGCACTAGAATCGCCTTACTGAAGAGCTCAGTGGCTTTCATTGTGGCACCGTCATAGGATGCCACCTTTCCAACTAGTCAGTTTGTCAAATTTCTGCCCCGATGGAGCTTCCCAGGTCAAGTGCTGTTATTGTGAAGTTGAAACCTCTAGGAGCAACAATAGTTCAGCCACGAAGTGGTAGGCCAAACAAGCTCACAGAACAGGACCGCCGAGGGCTGAAGCGTGTAAAAATGGTCTGTCCTCGGGTTTCCACTCTTCCAACTGTGTTGCATAACATGGTTTAAGCATGGAATTTAAAGTTGGTTTAATGTTGTTTTAAAGGACAGTCGAAAGTGACGGGGTGGTGGTGCCATGTTTTTGATTTGGTGTTGTAGGGAGAGAGAGAGGGAGGGAGGGAGCCCCTTGTGTTGTCAATGTAATCGTCCCTGCTCCCGAGTGACGCAGCGGTCTAAGGCACTGCATCTCAGTGCTAGACCCTGGTTTGATTCCAGGCTGTTCTTAACTGACTTGCCTAGTTAAATAAAGGTTAAATACATTTCTAAAATGAAGAAATCTAAAGAGTAGAGAGAGGGGGGGGGCAGCAGGAGACAGGGGGTTGCCATACTATTGCTAACGTGGCTATGCCTTGCTGTAGCGATGCTGCCGTACTGTAGCTTCACTACTCCTCTAGTTCCAAACTTTGTCGGGAAGCAAAGTCAGCACAAGAACTGTTCTTCGGGAGCTTCATGAAATTGGACTCTGGAGCAGTGGAATCACATTCTCTGGAGTGATGAATCACGCTTCACCATCTGGCAGTCTAATGGACGAATCTGGGTTTGGCGGATGCCAGAAGAATGCTACCTGTCCTAATGCATAGTGCCAACTGTAAAGTTTGGTGGAGGAGGAATAATGGTCTGGGGCTGTTTTTCATGGTTCGGGCTAGGGTCCTTAGTTCCAGTGAAGGGAAATCTTAACGCTACAGCATACAGTGGCATTCTACATGGTTCTGTGCTTCCTGTTTCAGCATGACAATGCCCCGTGCACAGAAATGGTTTGTCAGAGCATAAACCAAGCCTTGAGGTCAAAGGAATTGTCCGTAGAGCTCCGAGACAGGATTGTGTCGAGGCACAGATCTGGGGAAGGGTACCAAAACATTTCTGCAGCATTGAAGGTCCACAGTGGCTGCTCCAGAGCACACAAGACCTCAGACTGGGGTGAAGGTTCACCTTCCAACAGGACAACGACCCTAAGCACACAGCCAAGACAACGCAGGAGTGGCTTCGAGACAAGTCTCTGAATGTCCTTGAGTGTCCCAGCCAGAGCCCGATCGAGCATCTCTGGAGAGACCTGAAAATAGCTGTGCAGCGGCACTCCCCATCCAACCTGACAGAGCTTGAGAGAATCTGCAGAGAAGAATGAGATAAACTCCCCAAATATTGGTGTGCCAAGCTTGTGGCGTCATACCAAAGAATACTCAAGGCTGTAATCGCTGCCAACGGTGCTTTAACAAAGTACTGAGTAGAGGGTCTGAATACTTATGTAAATGTATATTTCCATTTTTCATTTTTTTAAATAAATGTGCAAACGTTTCTAAAAACTTTTTTTTGCTTTGTCATTATGGGGTATTGTGTGTAGATTGATGAGGAAAACAACAACAATTTAATCCATTTTAGAACAAGGCTGTAACCTAACAAAATGTGGAAAAAGCCTAGTTGGTAGAGCTTGGCACTTGCAGCGCCCGGATAGCATTTCATATTTTATAAGGATCCCCATTAGCTGTTCCCAAAGCAGCAGCTACTCTTCCTGGGGTCCACACAAAACATGCAGCATGACATAAAACAGAATGTCAATAGACAAGAATAGCTCAAGGACTGAACTACACACATTTTTAACAAGAACAACATAACCTAAAACAGGTTCTACTGACACAACACTGAGAAAAACAAGAGAGACCCATTACTTTAGGCCTCCATCCAAATACGTTCATATATTACATTTCCATGTTCATATATTTAATTTACATTCAGTAGCATCTTTCAGACATCTTTCAAAACATACATACATCAGTACAGATACATATGCATACGAGTTATTTAGGTCAGATAGGGGAGTTTTGCTGTGAGGTGTTGTTCTTTTTGATAGTGGGTTCTATTCCCGGGACCACCCATGTGTAAAATATATGTACGATGACTGTAAGTCACTTTGGATAAAATAATCTGCTAAATGGCATAGTCTATTGTTGTAATCCATTATAGAAATCCACTTTGCTCATAATCGGCATAATCTGAAATTGAATGTTGAGCTGTTGTTAGTTAGAGGATAGCCGTTACTATAGCGAGACTGGATGGTGTTTTGTGTTTTCAATACATGGTGGCGGGCTGTTCTGTTCCGTTCCAGCTGGCTGAGCAGAGCAGAGCAGAGGGGCTGGGTGTGGAATGTCCTGGTGCTGTCCTGGTGACCTCAGACAGAGGGGACACAAACAGAAGCCAAAAGGGCCAAGAGGGGGGTATGGGGGGGGGGGGACAGTGTGTGTGTGTGTGTGTGTGAGTGTGTGTGTGTGTGTGTGTGTGTGAGAGCAGAGGGGGGTGTGGGGTGGGTCAGGGCGAGCCCCTGCCATTGTCCCACTCCCGGCTGATATAAAAGCATCATAACCCTTTGAGCTCAGACATATTTAGAGAGCAGATAAAAGCACTTTTTTACAAACTAGATACACAGTGGGCACAATGCCGGGGGTCAAGCGCAACAAATTAACAACCTCTTTTGGCTAGAGGAGGGAGGAGGAGGGGGGCAGGGGGCATAGCTAAATTGCCCCTGGAGTCCATCGCCATGCCTCTACATTCCCAGCGCCTACATGGGTCTGTGTTCGTCTCTACTATTTAGCCTATTCTTCTGTAATTGGCTGGGGCTTAGTTTAAATAAATGGTGACTTACCAGTTTTGTTTGGAGTATTCCTTTTCGTGTGATAGGTTTGTGTGGGTTTCTTTGAATTTCACAGAAGTGGTGCCAGTCCTTTACATCTTTGGCAATAAGGATTGGGGTCAGGTCAAATGTAACATTTTATTTTGCTGTCAGATAGCCACATACCATTTTAAACTATACGTTTAACTTTATTTACTTTGCATGAAGCTTCACTTTTTTATTTTTCCCATAAGCTACAATACTGCGAAGGATACATTGTGTCCATCTGTTTCCCTTGTAGCCCATCTCTCAGAATGTTTAGGTAGCAAGCTGAAAGTCATACACATGGAAACGGTATACTTTTGTAGTGACTTGTGATGCAAGCCAAATGTTAAAGCCACGCTGGTGGCTTAGAATGTGCAGCCTGACACCAAAGAACACCACTATCCCACCGCGATGTAGAATGGACATGTCATTAGAACACTGAGTCACTGAGCCGGAGACCAGAGACCAGAGGGCGAATAGATGAAATGCTGCTCCCTAAGTCCATACATTGACTTTATGGTGTTTGACACAAAGTTTACATTTTGATGTGTTTGACTTTCAGAATTCATTTAGATTTCCTGTATTTTGACTCCCAAGTGTGTTCAAATAGGTAACTTTTTTTTATTTCCGGGGAGGGGGGGGGTCAGAGAATCCCCTATTAACTGAGAAATAATTATCATAACGTTTAATTTGTTTGAATAGATTCCTAGGGAAAATTAAAGTGATGTTGTGGCTAAGAATGGGGATGGGTTACCACAAGTGGAGCTTTTGCGGTGGTCTTAGGAAGGGGTGGAGCGCCCTGTGCAGTCAGCTTGTTGATTTGGAGCTAACTTTGTTGGTACTGTTGGGATCGTCTCCCAGCAGGAGAACACGCGTGTGCCTGTGCGAGTGCATGCATGCTTGTGGCAATGTGCACATGTGCATGCCTCTGTGTATTTTATTTGTAATTATGTGAGTGTATGCTTGACCGTGTGATTGTGTGTGTGTATATTAGTTTGGCTGAGTTCCCAGCAGGAGCTGAGTTAGTTTGTGGGACCCCTCCACACAGGTCCTTAGATAATGCAGCCAGCTGATGAGTCTACCCAAACGGCAGCAGAGACCCAGCATGTCCTAATGATGAGGAGTGGACTGGGAAGGAAAGGGAGAAGGGTTGGGGGCCACAGAGATGGGGGCGGGCTATGTGATGATTTCAGGATGGAGTGGTAGTAGCAGCTCAGGGAGGTGATTGGGGATTGAGGGGTTTTAAGGAGGGGGCTCCTGTCTCACATCAGGTGAGAGAGGCTTTGACCTTAGCAGCTATAATATCAGTGAGTGGTCTGACCCTACATCAGGGCAGTGCTCGGAGGGACAGAACCGGTTCATTGTAAGTCTGTGCTGTTTGTCCCCCCCTTCCTGCCCCAGCAGAGCAGAGCCCAGTGAGTGGTGAGTAATCTGAGTAATGGAGAGTAATAAGGGCCAGCCAGCGAGTGTGACCTTAACCCTATTGTATCCTATGTCACCAGGGGTCAGAGGTCATACTCGCTGAGCGCCCGCCACCCTGATTGGACCAAATTAGTTTACCCAACACTAATTAACATGGGCTTCGCTAACGGACCTCTCCACTTAACGGGCCTGACAGCTGCCCCTGTGCCTCAGTACCCCCCCATGCTACGCCCCTGTCTCAACGCCAAACCATTAGACATTAAAACCAGCAGATAGTGATAGCGCTGGGGTCATCCTAAAGAAAACTCCCGATGGCATATGAAGCCGGAAGTATTTGAATTTGAAACGCGCCATATTGCTGAATGGAGCTAAGCGGCACCAAAAAATTGCTAAGGTTCATGATGAAAGTGGCCTTAACTAGCAAAGGATCATGGTCTATGTAGTCATTTTCATCCTGCCGGAGAGAGTCAATGAAGATTAGACTCTTTAGACTTTCGAGTGACGATTAGTACAGTTAAATATAGAACATGCCGGCATGGTCACTCTCTTTGTAAAATCAGACTCAAATTAACTAAAGTGAAGTGCGCGCGAGTACCTTATCTAGTCTGGATATCAAATGACCATGATTGTTCCACCTGAAAACACAACAACCGATCACAACTCGGTTAGGCTAGATTGGATTACCCCATGAGAAAAAAGTGGACTATATTATTTTATCTCTATTTTTATATGATTATAGACTATCTTTATCATTTGTGCAACTGCATCATTTTGTCATCATAAAAAATTAACCTTGGACATATGATGTAGTTTTGGAATTGATACATCATTTACTTATTCAATTATAATTGCATACCAAATTGATATTTCGAACATAGTGTGAGGACAATCCTCCATCTCCATGTCCATCTTCTGTACTCTGCTCTGTCATCCTCTGTCAGCCCCGTAGACATTGGTCAAGCCCCTCCATCTCCACTTGACAGGCTCATTGACTCTGCGCTGTCATCTGGATAGCACACCACACCCCCTTAAGTGCACGTGCAAAGATCTGTGCATGAGGGCGCAAACCTCCTTGTAGCCTGCCGGCCCATGATTGGTCTGTGTCAGCATGTGGTCCTGTGTGACGACAAATGTAGTAGTCGGAAATGGATCACAATTTAATTCAGTATCACGATTTGTAGTGAACTTTAAAATAATTCAAAGTAGCGATTATAAAAATCAATATTTTGAGCCCAAAACGGTCATCTACATGTTTTAGGGGGAGCCGTTCTGGCAATCGTAATTTACATAGGCTTTCTAGGGCAGACAAGGGCTTTTGGCACCACTAGGTATGTAGTAGCTGACCAGCAGAGCTAGTGACTTCATGCCCCAGACCGGACACTGGGGGCTTGTTGCCAACCCACCCAGC
This sequence comes from Oncorhynchus gorbuscha, assembly GCF_021184085.1. Taxonomy (NCBI): domain Eukaryota; kingdom Metazoa; phylum Chordata; class Actinopteri; order Salmoniformes; family Salmonidae; genus Oncorhynchus; species Oncorhynchus gorbuscha. The sequence continues at coordinate 62,384,410 of NC_060178.1, forward strand.
CGTCAAGAGGAAGAAACGCCAACCAAACCACCTAACATTGCATCAGCACAGTTATCTGTCAACTTCTCTGTCCATCTCTCCTTCTCTCTGGCTATTCTGTCTCATTGTTTTTCATTTGAGATCTGCCGCGTTTAGTTTGACATTGTATGCCAAAGCAGTTGATTCTGAAACTGTGAAGTAAAATGGAAAAATAGTAAATGAATTAGTTGTACAAAAGAAAGAAAAAAGATAATCAAATGGTAGTTGTGCCCCAGGGTGTTGGACCTCCCCCTGTCAGTCAAATCTGCAGGAGGCCCTAAGCCTGAGACCTGGGCAGAGCCCAACAGAAGCCCCCCTACCGGCCCTCTCCCTTTGGATCCACCCCACCCTCTACACAGACCCTACTACACCCCTCCACCCCCCTCTCCTCTCCTTTCACCCCTGTCCCTCCCATGCATCACCATGCATACCTAGGCCACTAATTCCGACCTGTCAATCCAATCAAAGGAGCACATGTATTTTAGTTTTTCCTATTTTTTTTCTTCCCCACTGAAACAATAAACCATCAGACCTCCTCCTCCATGCTTCACGGTGGGAACTACACGCACGGAGATCATCCGTTCACCTACTCGGCGTCTCACAAAGACACGGCAGTTAGAACCAAAAATCTCCAATTTGGACTCATCAGACCAAAGGACAGATTTCCACCAGTCTAATGTCCATTGCGCGTGTTTCTTGGCCCAAGCAAGTCTCTTCTTATTGGTGTCCTTTAATAGTGGTTTCTTTGCTGCAATTCCACCATGAAGGCCTGATTCACGTAGTCTCCTCTGAACGATTGATGTTGAGATGTGTCTGTTGAACTCAGTGAAGCATTTATTTGGGCTGCAATCTGAGGTGCAGTTAACTCCAATATCTTCTGCAGCAGAGGTAACTCTGGGTCTTCCTGAAGAGCCAGTTTCATCATAGTGCTTGATGGTTTTTGCAACTGCACTTGAAGAAACTTTCAAAGTAATGATGGACTGTTGTTTCTTTTTGCTTATTTGAGTTGGTCTTGCCATAATATGGACTTGGTCTTTTACCAAACAGGGCTATCTTCTGTATACCAACCCTACCTTGTACAACACAACTGATTGGCTCAAATGCATTAAGAAGGAAAGAAATTCCACAAATTTATTTTTTAACAAGGCACACCTGTTAATTGTGGGCACCCGCGCGGCGCAGCGGTCTAAGGCACTGCATCTCAGTGCAAGAGGCGTCACTGCAGTCCCTTTGGCCGTTGTAGGCCGCCATTGTAAATAATAATTTGTTCTTAACTGACTTGCCAAGTTAAATAAAGGTTAAATAAAATGTAAAAAATGAAATGCATTCCAGGTGACTAAGTCATGAAGCTGGTTGAGAGAGTGTGCAAAGAGAGTGTGCCAAGAGTGTGCAAAGCTGTCATCACGGTATAGGGTGGCTACTTTGAAGAATCTCAAATATATTTGGATTTGTTTAACACTTTTTTGGTTACTACATGATTCGGTATGTGTTATTTTGTGGATTTGATGTATTCACTATTATTCTACAATGTAGAAAATAGTAAAACTATAGAAAAACTCTGGAATGAGTAGGTGTGTCCAAACTTGATTGGTACTGTATATTGACACGGTTACAAGGTGTACCTGAGCTCGTTCTTGCTAGACAACATGAACAACATGCCCTTGTGTAGTACATACATGTAGTATAGTATTCAGGTCTTTTGTTTTGTGGTTTGTGTTTTTCTCTCAGCGGAGGAGTAAAGATCCCAGTCCTGAAAAATATGATGTTTTTACTGTAGTGTGATGACTGGCACCAGTGGCCTGGCTGATCTGTGTCCCCCATTGTTACTTCCTGTCTGGTAATCAGCTGAGGTACACAAAGCAGTCTGGGAGAGGGCAGGGTGAGGGTTATGGTGGCACTTTGTGTATCTGCAACTGTCTTTTATTTCCCATATCTCAGATGCTTTCACACACACACACACACACACACACACACACACACACACACACACACACACACACACACACACACACACACACACACACACACACACACACACACACACACACACACACACACACACACACACACACACACACACACACACACACACACACACACACACACACACACACACACACAGCAACCCCCCCCACCCAGACCGTGATAATCCCCTCCCACACATACAAAACACCTTCAACCTCTCCAGACACACAACCATAACTATCCACCCCCCTCCTCCACCCCAAACTAAGACTACCAGCATCAGCCCACCCCAAACCTGTGCATTAGCGTGACCACACTCCCTTTGACAGTAGACACATCAGAGAGAAAACATCATAACTAAGACAATGTTACACCTGCAGCACCAAACATAGCCAGTAAAGCAGCTGGTACATCAGGATCTGAACAAGAAAGGAACCAAAATATACTGCTGATTCCAGGAATGACTTGTCTTCCGATGGTGGAAAATAGTGGCACAGGATGTGACTGAGATCAAATATGCTGATGCTCAAGTCATGGGCTGCCACAGTTTTTTAAGAGAGGGAAAGAGGTGAAGAAATATAGATGCAGGGAAAGGGTGAGAGATAGGAGGGAGAAAAAAGGTGAGAGGAAAGGGGACAGAGGAGAGAGTACGACCGGGGTAGGAAGAGAGGGAGCAATTTGTTCTGTCTATTACAGTGGCAGGTCTGATTTGTTCTAGTTTCACAAATCAAGAATTGTACCCTTTGTTTTTCAAGAAATCAGGACCTTTTTATGACAGATACATGCCTTTATTCTAGAACAGTCTCATTAAAATCAGGTCCTCTTTCTTGAATCAGTTCCTCTTTCTTGATACATCTAGTGTTGCCACTAGAAGTGGGGCAAAGGAACAAAGGAACCTGGGGCAAAGGAACCTTGACCGGTCACACATTGTGGCTTTGATTTTAATTTAATTTAACACGTTTCTTTTATCACCCATTGCAATTAATTCTGTGTCTTTTTCATCTCAATGGCACAAAGCCTATGATCAGCCATACAGATGGATCCCACACAAGTGGCGCTTCCGAGCGCACCCCAACTTTTCATGGTGCCTTCTCTCATGGATAAACAGGGAAAAAGCATCAAAGGATCCCAACCATCCCTCCGAGATTCCCGTCAAAGGAGCCCCACAATCGCCTGGCTGATTCCTGGCATTCCGCTCTGAAAAGAGGGGGTTAAATGTCTGCGTTGGGAGGTCGGTCTGTCATACAAATTGCACGGGCATTGTTTTTGGAGAGAACGCGTGTGACATTTAAAGGTGGCTATTGTTCCACCCGTACATTCCTGCCCAGTTCTGTGCCCCACGGTTCTCCCAGCTCCGGGGCTAAATTAGGTGGACGTGCAGCGGGTTGCGTGGCTCCCTGAGTCCCCTCTGTTTGTTTTAGGGCTTGAAAACCCCAGCAGGACTCTTTCTCTACCTGTCTGACGTCCTTTCAGAGGAGTGGCTGTTTCCCAGCGCGGACGTCCCCAGGCCCAGTTTAGACTCTAGACTTAACCTTACAAGAGCCCCCCCCCCCACCCATACTGCTTTTCAATAGTCCTCCGACACCAAGAGAGAATGCCCTTAGCTTCTCCCTTTTAAAAGTCTGTCAATTCATTAATGGTTCCTTTCACACACTGGGTGTGTGTATGTGTGTGAGTGTGTGTGGCCCTAAAGCCAACCTGACTCCTGCAGTGAGACCATACAGGCCCTATTCCCACTAAGAAAAATGAAGGAGAGTCTGAGGAGTGGCAAAAGAGATTTCTACTTTTCAATTCATATTACATCTTTGCCTTACGTTTCGTTGTGGCTGGCAATGCTACATTCTTGGTCCGTAGCTCAAATTGTCCGTAAATATCAAAGTGAGCACAATTCATTATGCACAAACTATTTAACAATCCAACCAACTTTACTTCTAAAACATATTACACTATTGAATAATGCAACCAAACCATATTACACTCTTTAATAATGGAAGAATTCACAAGTATGTGCAGACAATTAAATGGTTTATTTTCTTGTCCATACACATTAAACTAGCTGACAATACACAGATAACTCCCGCTAGCTAGCTAGCTAGCTAACTAACAACATGCTTCAGGATCAAGTAAAGTTAGAGTATAAATAATGAACGTTTACCCCTCCAATACGAATATAAATGTACAGTAAAAACGTTATCATACAGTGTCATTCATATTATAATATAGGCTACACAGCTAGGTTACGTTAACTAGCAAGCTAGCTAACTAGCTAAACATCATTTCTGCATCCTCACATCAACGTGCTGGCTGTTATCTGAATGCTGATGTTTAGCTGAACCATAGCTAGCTAAATAGGAGCTCTTAGGCTTAAACTAGTGTATTAAAGTTACCTTAGAACAAACCGGGCTTCAATTTATCAATATCATTATATTAGGTCAAAGCAAATTGTGACTGTAAACCACGGTAATTCCCTGGGGAGATTTGAAGCTACGGCGACAGTTTCAGAATGTGACAGGCGTTTACTACAATTTCAGGTTAAAAAAAATCAATTAAATAAGTCTAAAAAATAAAGAACAATGTCTGTACATTTCAGCTGTTTCAAAAACATTGCTCTGGTATTAACTGTAAGAGTGTTGTCTCAACGAGACAAGTCTGTTTACTCTGCCCTGCTTAGAGGGGGGCAACTGTCGGTCTATGCGCTACTCCAGACGTGACAAGTTCACAAGTTTACATTGCAGTAATATGTGTAGCCGAGGGTATTTTTGTGAAAAGTCTAGTAAGTGTGAGACCCTCTACTACAGACAGTCACTACCGTCTCATAACAATCAGTCAGTCCCCCCTATCGTGGACAGTCAACTCACCTCTCAAAATAACTGCACTGTTGGGCTTCATTTTTTGTATTGACTCAAAAAACAAGGTCAGTAGCACAAGCTGCTCTGTAGGTTTTGAGTAGGGTCACAGTCACAGAACATTGGTGTGAGAGCAGCACGTCCCTCTATCTTTCTAGGGGAATATACTGCCCATGCGATCTCTTTTGCAGGTTACACGCCTCCCAAGTGTCCCTTACTGATCTCTGAACTCCCATGTGTCCAAACCCAGTCCAAATGTTAGACATCATCTGTGGCGGCATGCTATAATGACTCACCTTGTGATTTCACCGACTCAATAATGTGACAGGCTACATTCGGGCAAACTCATATGGGTTGTTACACCAATTCGATGCCTTTTAGGATTTCACCTAATTTAAACATTCTGTCATGAAAAAATTCAAACAAAAAAAAAACACTTTTTCCCATCTCAAGAGGTTCAATCATTTTGTAAAACTTTACTAAGTGCCTATTAAGTGCCAAATAAAGTAACAGGGTTGACTGTAACATGGTTGACAATTTCATCTTAAATCAGCCCTAAATCTCTTTGTGACAGAGGAAATGGAAGCTTGTTGTGTGTAACAGGGAAGGGCAATTGAATGCAAATTGTTAAAACATTTGTAACCTGTCTATCTAATAGGTATCAAATCAAAGTTTAATTGTCGCAATACACACAGATTAGCAGAACTTAAAGCAGGTGCAGCGAACTGCTTTTGTTCCTACCTCCAGCAGTGCAGTGAATGGCTAACAGTATAATAAAAATACACAAATAATCCCAACAAAAAAAGAAAAGAGAAAATAAGAAAAAACAAGAGATGAAGAAATATCAGAACCAGCTATGTCAGAGTACGGGATATAAATATGTGAAGTGTATAGATAGTATGGGCAGAATATAAGTAGAAAAAAGGTATGTACAGCAGTAGTTACACTGAACAAAAATATAAACTCAACATGCAACAATTTAAAAGATTTTACTGCGTAATAGTTCATATAAGGAAATAAGGAAATTGAAATAAAGTCATTAGGCCCTGTTCTATGAATTTCAAATGACTGGGAATACAGCTATGCATCTGTTGGTCACAGATACCTTTAAAAAAAGGTTGGGCGTGGATCAGAAAACCAGTCAGTATCTGGTGTGATCACCATTTGCGTCATGCAGCACGACGCATCTCCTTAAATGAATATATAATCGACTTCAGTGGGCAAATGCTCACCTCCAATGGCCACTGGCATGCTGGAGAAGTGTGCTCTTCACGGATGAATCACGGTTTCAACTGTACCGGGCAGATGGCAGACAGCGTGTATGGTGTTGTGCCCCATGGTGGCGTTGGGGTTATGGTATTGACAGGTATAAGCTACAGACAATGAACACAATTGCATTTTATCAATGGCAATTTGAATGCACAGAGATACCGTGACGAGATCTTGAGTCCCATTGTCGTGCCATTCATCCGTTGCCATCACATCATGTTTCAGCATGATCTGTACACAATTCCTGGAAGCTGATAATGTCCCAGTTCTTCCATGGCCTTACATACTCACCAGACATTTCACCCATTGAGCATGTTTGGGATGCTCTGGATCGATGTGTCAAACAGCGTGTTCCAGTTCCCGCCAATATCCAGCAACTTCGCACAGCCATTGAAGACAGCTTGATCAACTCTATGTGAAGGAGGTACGTCACGCTGCATGGCGCAAATGGTGGTCACACCAGATGGTTTTCTGAGCCTAGCCTCCTTTTTTAAGGTATCTGTGACCAACAAATGCATATCTGTATTCCCAGTCATGTGAAATCCATAGATTAGGGCCTAATACATTTATTTCCATTGACTGATTTCCTTATATGAACTGTAACTCAGTAATATCGTAGAAATGATTGCATATTGCGTTTATATTTTTGTTCAGTGTAGTTAAATCAAACTATGTTTCAGCAGAATAATGTTGCAGGAATGCTAACCTTAAACATTAATGTTACCAGTGCGCAATGCCTTCAGAAAGTATTCATACCCCTTGACTTATTTCAAATTTAGTTGTGTTATAGCCTAAATTCAAATGTCACCCATCGACATACAATACCCCATAATGACACAATTTTAGCAAATGTATTGAAATTTAAACACAGAAATGTCTAATTTACATAAGTATTCACACCCCTGAGTCAATACTTGTAGAAGCAACTTTGGCAGCTGTGAGTCTTTCTGGGTAAGTCTCAGAGCTTTCCACTCCAGGATTGTGCAACATTTGCACATTATTCTTTTCAACATTCTTCAAGCTCTGTCAAAATATGTTGTTGATCATTGCTAAACAACCATTTTCAGATCTTGCCATAGATTTAAGTCAAAACTGTAACTCAGGAACATTCACTGTCTTCTTGGTAAGCAACTCCAGTTTCAATTTGACCTTGTGTTATTGTCCTGCTGAAAGGTCAAATCAAATTGTATTGGTCACATACACATGGTTAGCAGATCTTAATTTAATTTTTTAATTTTTACTTTATTTAACTAGGCAAGTCAGTTAAGAACAAATTCTTATTTTCAATGACGGCCTAGCAACAGTGGGTTAACTGCCTGTTCAGGTTAAGAACGACAGATTCGTACCTTGTCAGCACGGGGATTTGAACTTGCAACCTTTCAGTTACTAGTCCAACGCTCTAACCACTAGGCTACCCTGCGTGTAGCGAAATGCTTTTGCTTCTAGTTCCGACCGTGCAGTAATATTTAACAAGCAATCTAACAACTTCACAACAACTACCTTATAAACACAAGTGTAAAGGAATGAATATGAATATGTACATATAAATACATGGATGAGCGATGGCCGAACAGCATAGGCAAGATGCAGTAGATGGTACAGAGTACAGTATATACATATGAGATGAGTAATGTAGGGTATGTAAACATTATATAAAGTGGCATTGTTTTTAAAGTGACTTGTGATACATTTATTACATCCAATTTTTAATTATTAAAGTGGCTAGAGATTTGAGTCGGTATGTTGGCAGCAGCCACTCAATGTTAGTGATGGCTGTTTAACAATCTGATGGCCTTGAGATAGAAGCTGTTTTTCTGTGTCTCGGTCCCAGCTTTGATGCACCTGTACTGACCTCGCCTTCTGGATGATAGCGGGGTGAACAGGCAGTGGCTCGGGTGGTTGTTGTCCTTGATGATCTTTTTTGCCTTCCTGTGACATCGGGTAGTGTAGGTGTCCTGGAGGGCAGGTAGTTTGCCCCCAGTGATACGTTGTGCAGACCCCACTACCCTCTGGAGAGCCTTATGATTGTGATTGTGGGTGGAGCCGCTGCCATACCAGGCGGTGATACAGCCCGACAGGATGCTCTCGATTGTGCATCTGTAAAAGTTGTGAGTGCTTTTGGGGACAAGCCAAATTTCTTCAGCCTCCTGAGGTTGAAGAGGCGCTGTTGCGCCTTCTTCACCACGCTGTTTGTGTGGGTGGACCATTTCAGTTTGTCCGTGATGTGTACGCTGAGGAACTTAAAACTTTACACCTTCTCCACTACTGTCCCATCGATGTGGATAGGGGGGTGCTCCCTCTGCTGTTTCCTGAAGTCCACGATCATCTCCTTTATTTTGTTTTGTTGAGTGTGAGGTTGTTTTCCTGACACCACACTCCGAGGGCCCTCATCTCATCCCTGTAGGCCGTCTCGTCTTTGTTGGTAATCAAGCCTACCACTGTAGTGTCACCTGCAAACTTGATGATTGAGTTGGAGGCGTGCATGGCCACGCAGTCATAGGTGAACAAGAAGTACAGGAGAGGGCTGACAACGCACCCTTGTGGGGCCCCAGTGTTGATGATCAGCAGGGTGGAGATGTTGTTTCCTACCCTCACCACCTGGGGGTGGCCCGTCAGAAAGTCCAGGACCCAGTTGCACAGGACGGGGTCGAGACCCAGGGTCTCAAGCTTAATGACGAGTTTGGAGGGTACTATGGTGTTAAATGCTGACTGTAATCCATGAACAACATTCTTACATAGGTATTCCTTTTGTCCAGATGGGTAAGTGCAGTGTGATTGCGTCATCTGTGGTCCTATTGGGGCGGTAAGCAAATTGGAGTGGGTCTAGGGTGTCAGGTAGGGTGAAGGTGATATGATCCTTGACTAGTCTCACAAAGCACTCCATGATGACAGAAGTTTGTGTTTCCGATCTCCTTGCCATGATTAAAAGCAGTGGTTCGTGCTTTCAGTTTTGCGCGAATGCTGCCATCAATCCACAGTTTCTGGTTGGGGAAGGTTTTAATTGTCACTGTGGGGACAACATCACCGATGCACTTTTATTTTTTATTTTTTTACCTTTATTTAACCAGGCAAGTCAGTTAAGAACACATTCTTATTTTCAATGACAGCCTGGGAACAGTGGATTAACTGCCTGTTCAGGGGCAGAACGACAGATGTACCTTGTCAGCTCGGGGGTTTGAACTCGCAACCTTCCGGTTACTAGTCCAACGCTCTAACCACTAGGCTACGCTGCCGCCCCTTGCGAAAACTCACTCACTGAATCAGCGTATACATCAATGTTGTTGTCTGATGCTATTCGAAACATATCCCAGTCCACATGATCGAAGCAATCTTGAAGCGTGGAATCAGATTGGTCGGACCAGCGTTGAACAGACCTGAGCACAGGTGTTTCCTGTTTTAGTTTCTGTCTATAGGCTGGGAGCAACAAAATGGAGTTGTGGTCAGATTTCCCGAAAGGAGGGCGAGGGAGGGCTTTGTATGCGTCGCGGAGGTTAGAGTAGCAATGATCGAGAATTTTGCCAGCCCGGGTCGCTGATCAAAATTTAGGGAGCCTTGTTTTCAGATGAGCCTTGTTAAAATCCCCAGCTACAATAAATGCAGCCTCAGGATATGTGGTTTCCAGTTTACATAGAGTTCTTTCAGGGCCGTCGAGGTGTCTGGTTGTGGGGGATATACATGGCTGTGATTATAATCGAAGAGAATTCTCTTGGTAGATAATGCGGCCGGAATTTTATTGTAAGGAATTCTAGGTGAGGTGAACAAAAGGACTTGAGTTTGTGTATGTTGTTATGACCACACCACGACTTCATCATAAGGCATAACTCCCCCCCTGCCTTTTTTCTTACCAGAGAGATGTTTGTTTCTGTCGGTGCGATGCGTGAAGGTGAATTCATCATCCAGTGTCTGGTGGAAAGCAGACTGAACCAGGTTTTTCTCTAGGATTTTGCTGTGCTTAGCTCCATTACATTTTATTTTTAATCCTAAAAAACTCCCCAATCCTTAATGTTTTACAAGCCAACCCATAATATAATGTAGCCACCACTATGCTTGAAAATGTGTAGAGTGGTACTCAGTAACTGTGTTGTATTAGATTTGCCCCAAACGTAATATGTTGTATTCAGGACAAAAAGTGAATTGCTTTGCCCATTTTTGCAATATTACTTTATTGCCTTGTTGCAAACATGATGCATGTTTTGGAATATTTTTTATTCTATACAGGCTCCCTTCTTTGCACTCTGTCAGTTAGGTTAGTATTGTGGGGTAACTCCTCAGTTTTCTCCTATCACAACCATTAAACTCTGTAACTGATTTAAAGTCACCGTTGGCCTCATGGTGAAATCCCTGAGTGGTTTCCTACCTCTCTGGCAACTGAGTTAGGAAGGATGCCTGTGTCTTTGTAGTGACTTGGTGTATTGATACATCATCCAAAGTGTAATTAATAACTTGTTGAGGTAGACCATTCAATTCTTGTGGGTCAGCTAAGGAGTATTGGTGTCTCTGAGGGTTCTTTGGCCTGGTTTGCTAACTACCTCTCTCAAAGAGTGCAATGTGTATCGTCAGCAAATGTACTGTCTCAGTCACTGCCTGTCACCAAGGGAGTACCCCAAGGCTCAATCATAGGCCCCATTCTCTTCTCAATTTACATCAACAACATAGCTCAGGCTGTAGGAGGCTCTCTCATCCATTTATATGCAGACGATACAGTCTTTTGCCCCTCAACAGATGTTGTGTTAAACACTTTACAACAAAGTTTTCTTAGTGCCCAACAAGCTTTCTCTAAACTTGCTCTGAACATCTCCAAAACAAAGGTCATGTGGTTCCCCCCTCACCCCACTGGTGTGATTACCTCTGAGGGTTTAGAGCTTGAGGTAGTCACCTCATACAAGTACTTGGGAGTATGGCTAGACGGTACACTGTCCTTCTCTCAGCACATATCCAAGCTGCAGGCTAAGGTTAAATAAAGACTTGGTTTCCTCTATCGTAATCGGTCCTCTGTCACCCCAACTGCCAAACTAACTCTGATTCAGATGACCATCCTACACATGCTTGATTACGGAGACTTAATTTATAGATCGGCAGGTAAGGGTGCTCTCGAGTGGCTAGACGTGCAGGAAAGGGTACCGAGCGGAGGGAGGGAGGCCGGCCAGTGATGACTGGTTAACAGTCTGATGACCTGGAGATAGAAGCCATCTTCAATTTTCTGTCCCTGCTTTGATGCCCCTGTACTGTCTTCACCTGCTAGATGGTAGAAGAGTGAACTGGCTGTGGCTCGGGTGGCTGATGTCCTTGATGATCTTCTTGGCCTTCCTGTGGCACCGGGTGCTGTAGATGTCTTGGAGGGCAGGCATTGTGCCCCCGGTGATGTATTGGGCTGACCGCACCACCCTCTGGAGAGCCTTGCGGTTGCAAGCGGTGTAGTTGCTCTAGCAGGTGGTGATGCAGCCTGACAGAATGCTCTCGGTTGAAGAGATGCTGTTGCGCCTTCTTCACCACAGTGTCGTTGTAGAGGGACCATTTCAAATCCTCAGTGATGTGCACGTAGAGGAACTTGAAGCTTTTAACCTTCTCCACTTAGGCCCCATTGATGTGGATGGGGGCGTGCTCTCTCTACGGTCTCCTGTAGTCCACGATCAGCTCCTTTGTTTTGTTGTCGTCGAGGGAGAATTTATTTTCCTTGCTCCCCTCCGCCAGGCCTCTGCCCTCCTCCCTGTAGGCTGTCTCGTCGTTGTTGGTAATCAGGCCTACTACTGTTGTGTCGTCAGCAAACTTGATGATTGAGTTGGAGACTTACGGAGCCACACAGTCATGGGTGAAAAGGGAGTACATGAGGGGCTGAGCTGAGCATGCACCCCTGTGGGTCCCCCCTGTTGAGGATCCCTGTGCCTACCTTCAACACCTGGGGTCAGCCCGTCAGGAAGTCTAGGACCCAGTTACGCATGGAGGGGTTCAGACCAAGGGCCCTGAGCTTAGTGATGAGCCTGGAGGGAAGTATGGGGTTGAAGGCTGAGTGTAGTCGATGAACAGCATTCTCACATTGGTGTTACTCTTGTCCAGGTGTGATAGAGCAGTGTGCAGTGCAATGACTATTGCGTCGTCCGTGGATCTATTGGGGGCAGTATACAAATTGTAGTGGGTCTAGGGCAGGGATCATCAACTAGATGAGTGGATGGTTGGGGGGCCGGAGTGTAATTACAAATAATCAGATCCCTTCCCCTTTTCTACATTTTGTTGCGTTACAGCCTTATTCTAAAATTGATTCAAAAAGTGTCCCTCATCAATCTACACACAATATCCCATAATGACAAAGCGATTAACATTTTTTGGGGTGCAAATTTATTCAAAATAAAAACAGAAATACCTTATTTACATAAGTATTCAGACCCTTTGCTATTAGACTTGAAATTGAGCTCAGGTGCATCCTGTTTTCATTGATCATCCTTGAGATGTTTTTACAACTTGATTGCAGTCCACCTGTGGTAAATTCAATTGATTGGACATGATTTGGAAAGACACACACCTGTCTATATAAGGTCCCATAGTTGACAGTGCATGTCAGAGCAACAACCAAGCCATGAGGTCAAAGAAATTGTCCGTAGAGCTCCGAGACAGGATTGTGCGAGGCACAGATCTGGGGAAGGGTACCAAAAAATTACTGCAGCATTGAAGTTCCCCAAGAACACAGTGGCCTGCTACAAAGGCCTATGTGTTCAAATTGCTGCAAAGAAACCAGTACTAAAGGACACCAATAGGAAGAAGAGACTTGCCTGGGTCAATAAACATGAGCAATGGACATTAGACTGGTGGAAATCTGTCTTTTCGTCTGATGAGTCCAAATTTGAGATTTGTGTTTTTGTGAGCTGCAGAGTAGGTGAACGGATGATATCCGCATGTGTGGTTTCCACCATGAAGCATGGAGGAGGTGTGATGCTGTGGAGGTGCTTTGCTGTTGACGCTGTTGGTGATTTATTTAGAATTCAAGGCACACTTATCCAGCATGGCTACCACAGCATTCTGCAGCGATACGCCATCCCATCTGTTTTGCTCTTAGTGGGACTATCATTTGTTTTTCAACAGGACAATGACCCAAAACACCTCCAGGCTGTGTAAGAGCTATTTGACCAAGGAGAGTGATTGAGTGCTGCATCAGATGACCTGGCATCCACAATCATCCGACCTCAACCCAATTGAGATGGTTTGGGATGAGTTGGACCGCAGAGTGGAGGAAAAGCAGCCAACAAATGCTCAGCATATGTGGGAACTCCTTCAAGACGGTTGGAAAAGATTTTCTCACGAAGCTGGTTGAGAGAATGCTAAGAGTGTGCAAAGCTGTCCTTTCATTTTTTTAAACCTTTATTTAACTATGCAAGTCAGTTAAGAAAAAAATATTATTTACAATGACGGGTTACTCCGGCCAAACCCTGACGATGCTGCGCCGATTGTGCGCCGCTCTGTGGATCACGGGCGGATGTGATACAGGGACTGTAGTGACACATCTTGCACTGAGATGCAGTGCCTTACACCGCTGCACCACTTGGGAGTCCCAAGGCAAAGGGTGGCTACTTTGGATACTTTGAAGAATCAAAAATATAAATACTTTTTTGGTTACTACTGTACATATGTGTTTTTTCATAGTTTTAATGTCCTCACTATTATTATACAATGTATAAAATACAAACAATAAAGAAAAACCCTTGAATGAGAAGGCGTGTCCAAACCTTTGACTTGTACTGTATATCAAAGGGACACAAAAGGCACTCACTCACTTCATGGAATGACTCTGTTATGTGACGGTAATGACTCATCAGTATTAGTGACGGTAATGACTCATCAGTATTATTTTATCGACTCAACCATGTGACTTTCCACTCAGGCATGTTTTGGGCCAGACTCAGGTATGTGACGGTGTGGACCCAGACATGAGATGGTCAGATCACACAATCAAGCTGCAGCTCAAAGGCAAGTGGCAGCCCCACATGCAGATACAGTCCTTCTGACAGATTATATGGTTATGCTCCATCCTGTAATCTTTTCCTAGGCTCATAAAAGTGGTGACCTAACAATTTGAGAGCCCCGTTTTGCTGCTCGCCAACCCGTCACACAGTGCTATTACGGGCTTTAATATGTTGACGCAGATGTGAAGAGCGCTTTCATGGATCCGGGTTTTTATCATCTCACCTTGGTGTCGGACGTTTCAGAAGGCCACGAAGACCTTCAGTGCAATCAGCTCAATTGTGTCTGTGAGACGTTGTATTCAGGCTATGAATTGAATGGCCTATATCCTTGTGGGTTGAGGGATATAGGGGGCTCTCTATAAGACACATTTGAGTTATGAGTCAATTATTCACGTGTGGCTTGAGTGGTATAGGTGTTCTTTGTCTGGCATGCATTAAGCCCTGGGTTTTAGCAGTAAAAAGAAAATGAGAGGTCGGTACCCCACACAGACACATAGCCCAGAGAGAGAGCCTCATCACAGACTCCCCATTGGCCAGGCTTAGACCCCAGGGCTGAGAAAGCTCTCATCCAATAAGACGCCCCGTGAGGAAAGCCCTCGTCCAATAAGATGGCCCCCTGGGGTGAGGCTGGCGGATTACCAGTCTGCCCCTGGTGTTTGGGGCAGTGGGGGCACGAGCGAGGAGGGGGAGGGAGTGCGGTCACCAGGGCCAGCGGGCACCTTTAAATGGTTGCTAGGGAGCAGGTATCAAAGGTCTGCGATTCGCACACAGTCACGGTCATGGAGGAATTAAACAGCAACAAAGAGACAGTTATTCTGCAATAATCCGCACTGTGGAGGGCAAGTTATTCTCCAATAATCAGAGCCGCTGAGGGGGCAGCCAACAGAGGACTGTGATCACAAGAGCATGGTACTGCTCATACACACACACACCCATACACGTCCTTTGTGTACCCATACACACAAATATATATTTTTACACACCACACCACGCCACTTTCTCTCTCTCTCTCTCTCTCTCTCTCTCTCTCTCTCTCTCTCTCTCTCTCTCTCTCTCTCTCTCTCTCTCTCTCTCTCTCTCTCTCTCTCTCTCTCTCTCTCTCTCTCACACACACACACACACACCTCCATCCCGCACAGTGTCGTAGCGTGGGAGGATCCCTGTAATCGGCCTCAGAACCCTCTCCCAGATAGAGAGGTGTTGACTTTGATCTCCTCTGGGTGGTCTGGAGCCGGTGGGATTGGGAATATAGAGATGGAGAGAGAGAGGGCTGTCTGTGGGAATATGAAGATATACACAGCGAGCTTAGGGGTGAATCAAGGATCAACTCCAAGAAAGACCTAGACCGGTGACAAAAGTGTGTTGTCTTCCCCTCACTTTGAGATAAGATGAGTTATACCTAGTAGGGACTCCATTGAATATTCGTGGTTGCTTATGGGTGTAAGTGAACACTGTACATCCTCATTTGAAGCACTATGGACCTCCTGTATTCGACGTAAAGTAGCCAGCGGCATTTATTGATACAGAGGGAAGAGTGTACATGTAACATATCTGTGATCTTAGGTGCAGGAACTGAACTGTCTCTCTCTTCATCTTTCTTTTTTTTCCTACTTTCTCTCTATTTCTCCCTCCTCCCTCTCACTGTCTCTCAGGTGTGAGTTGCTGTGTTGTCTAGGTTCAGAGTCCCAGAGGGAAGCAGGTGTGGTGGATATAGCATATGAGTCGCCCTTCCAGCAGCTCACCTGTGGCTACGACGCCTATATCCGCTCTTGGGACCTCCGCCTCAGCCCCAGGTACGCCGTCCGTCCATCAAGCAAGCTGTCAATCAATACTTTTTCCCTCTTCGTATTCACGTATGTATAAATTGTCAATGTACTGTGGCTCATATTGTATGGCAAAATGTACCTCCACCAATATAGCACATGCATCAATATACATTATAAAACTGTTCAAGCAGTATGATTTGCAAAGAAGCATTCTGTGCCGTGCCAAAATTAGAATTAACGTCACGGCTACATCATACACTTCAATACACGTGCTATGAGTCAGCACAGCACACATAAGAGCACTAGCAACACAGTCTAGTCATTCTGCCTCCCCTCCATCTTCCAAAGAGAAAGAGTGCAGTATGTTACTATCCAGTCCACACTGGGCGGTGCCCGTATTGATGCGGAGCGTTTCCACAGCAAACCCGGTCCTGCTATCAAAGGAGACGGGGCCATTTGATTTGGGTGGTGTGTGTGTATGTGTGTGAGGTGTTTTTGTGGGGAGGGGTCCAGTCAAGTAACACAAATAAAAGCTGATTGTCAGCTAGCTCTGGGGAGTTGAGTGGAGGGTTGGGCTGGGATGGGGGTCCCTCTTTAGACATCAATAATTCACACCACACACAGCACCCCCAGGAGGCTCCCTGGGACAGTGAGGAGGCGCGGGGTGTCTGGACGTTGGGTTCCCGCTGAAAGCAGGACTTTGAGTTTTGCAGATGCCTGGAGGGTATCCGACCAGAGGACAGCAACACACACACAGTTCATTCTCTGTCTGATATACACTGTTGTCTTGGTGTTGTGAAGCACCTGTCTCTTGTTATGGGTTAATGTTGTGTAGTGTTGTTGTGTATTTTATCAGATTGATCTATCATCTCATGGTCTTGTGGAATATGTAAGTTTTGTGTATAACGTTGTTTCATCATATTTTTGGGGTTATTTCTTTATATTTATAATATGTTTTTTGGGGAATTGGGTAAAGGAAAATAGTTTTCTCATGTGATGTGGTATTGTTTTATTTAGTTTTAGAGATGTCTGTTTTTGTGTCGTGGCTGTGACAAACCCTGCTGCATTCTCACCATGTCGGCTATAGGTTTGGCAGAGAGGGGGGAAACGAGAGAGAAAGAGAAGTCAGCCCAATGGGCCTTGTCTACCTCATGCACTCTTGACTCACATTGTCCCAGAAAAACACACTCCAAGAAACCGACACAGCCCAAACTCTCTCAGAGACACACAATAGTAAGTTACTGCTTGACTTTAACCTCAGTTGCCAAGACAGGTAAAGTGGTCTGGTGACAGGGACACTCCTTTGAGTCTGGTCGAATCAGGGCTATATGTGGATATATCTGGTGTCTCTCAACACTTTAGGACCCAATGACAGTGAATTGACCTCGTGCTCATTGGATTGCTAAAATTAGGACGAAGAAGCGGTGCGTGCCTGTGTGTGTGTGTGCACGCCTGTGTGTGTGTGTGTGTGTGTGTGAGACTGACTCCAGACGCCTCTGTTGCCCTGCTGTCTGCACCCGGTCCCTGTGCATCACTTATTGATGAGGCTCTAATGGATGATCGATCTCCATTGGCAGAACTCCTAAAATATTTCCCCTACCACCACCTCCTTCCCCACCGCAAACCCAGCCAGCACTTCCAACACCCCAGCGCCTTTCCGTAAACAACAGATGAAGTTTCAGCATCCCCAGACAACTCGCACACAAACCTCACAACATACACCCTACTCAAAACACACACCAACATACACAATCTAACTTACTCAAAACAAGCACACACACATTTGCCTTCTTAAAATTCTTGAAAGTACACTCTCCAAAATCCAGTCACATTCCGCACTGTGAAGTAGTGGTCCTCGCCTAGGTCATCAAAGTAAGTTGAACCTAATGAATGCTGTAACGCTGTCGTTTTCGACTATTTCACCTCCTGCAATTCATAGTATTTCAAATGAAACAGATGTCTACTTTTTCGCAAACATCCTCCTGTCCAACAGGAAGTGTGTCATGGAGTGGGAGGAGCCTCACGACAGTGCCCTCTACTGCATCCAGACGGACGGGAATCACATGATTGCCAGTGGCTCCTCCTACGACGGCGTCATACGGATGTGGGATAAGTGGCAGGCCCGCTGCGTAGAGGTATGTGTGTGTAAAATCAATTTGTGTGACGGCCATTTATGTCTGTTTGTTTTCCTTGCCACAGATGTTGCAGTTATCCTCCGCTGTGAGCAGCCCAGTGTGGTCACCTGATGCAGCACTCCATCACTCTTCTTCTAGGTCATATAGTCCTTACACAGCCTGGAGGTGTGTTGGGTCATTGTCCTGTTGAAAAACAAATGATAGTCCCACTAACCAGATGGGATGGGCGTGTCGCTTGCGAATTCTGTGGTAGCCATGCTGGTTAAGTGTGTCTTGAATCCTAAAAAAAATCACAGACAGTGTCACAAGCAAAGCACCATCACACCTCCTCCTCTATGCTTCTTGGTGGGAACCACATATGCAGAGATCATCTGTTCACCTACTCTGCGTCTCACAAAGACACTGCGGTTGAAACCAAAAATCTCAAATTTGGACTGATCAGAACAAAGGACAGATCTCCACCGGTCTAATGTCAATTGCACATATTTCTTGGCCCAAGCAAGTCTCTTCCTTATTGGTGTCCTTTTAGTAGGGGTTTCTTTGCAGCAATTCGACCACAAAGGCCTGCTTCACGCAGTCTCCTCTGAACAGTTGATGTTGAGATGTCTGTTACTTGAACTCTGTGAAGCATTTATTTGGGCTGCAATTTCTGAGGCTGGTAACTCTAATGAACTTATCCTCTGCAGCAGAGCTAACTCTGGGTCTTCATGAGAGCCCATCACACCTCCTATTTGAGCTGTTCTTGCCATAATATGGACTTGGTCTCTTTCCAGATAGGGGTGGTATACAGAAGATAGTCCTATCTTGTCACAACACAACAGATTGGGTCAAACACATTAAGAAGGAAAGAAATTCCACAAATTAGCTTTTAACAAGGCACACCTGTTAATTGAAATGAATTCCAGGTGACTACCTCATGAAGCTGTTTGAGAGAATACCAAGAGTGTGCAAAGCTGTCATCAAGGCAAAGGGTGGCTACTTTGAAGAATCTCAAATATTAAATATATTTAGATTTGTTTAACACTTTTATGGTTACCCACATAATTCCATATGTGTTGTTTCATAGTTTTGATGTCTTCACTATTATTAAACAATGTAAAAATAAGGAAAAAACCCTGGAATGAGTAGGTGTGTCCAAACTTTTGACTGGTACTGTATATGCGGATACTACGCCCTGAAACCAACATGGAAACCTCTGCCAGGGCAACACAGATCCTGGACTAGAGGGCATGCAAGAACATGTTGTTACAGGACTAATCCAGTGGTCTGGAAGCTCTCTCTCCCCCACACACACACACACACACACACACACACACACACACACACACACACACACACACACACACACACACACACACACACACACACACACACACACACACACACACACACACACACACACACACACACGATAAAGCCTAGATAACGCTTCCATTGAAGAACACACAGGGAGGTGTTTCCACCTCACACTTTGAGTGACTACGGGCTCTGTCGGATGCTTTGAGGGGATAAAACCATATTAGCCACTGACAGTAACATAGGAAAACAGTGTTTGGGGTTTCCATTCATTTGACCTCAACACCTGCAGTCAGTCAGGATTGAAGTGTTTAACCTTTGAAAATCCACGTTATAATGTGAGGATCATTTGACGGACAAAGATAAAATATACTCACATCTGGCATATCAAAGTTCGGGACACATATCCAAACCCCACTTACCCCTGGCGGTGCGTCATACACTGTAGATATAAATGGGTCTCATTTTGACGTTTTCCTCGGATTCAATTGGTCAGTGGGGAGAGGTAGTTGGGGGTTTATTCTGTGTTGTGCTTGGGGTTGTGAGGGAGGGTGGTTTGGGGGATGTGGTGTGTGTGCATTTGGTTCCATTGTGAATTCCCGGAGACCCTCCCTGCTTGCCATTAATGGCATATATTAGATCATATTCCCATTAGCTAATATTACAGTAGCAGATAAGAGGAATGGCCACGCTGCGTAAAGACATTGCACAACCATGCAGGAGATGTGGCCCCCAGGGACTGTGCAGAGTTTAATTAATCATATGGACCCAGGGAGGGGCCCCACAGAAGCTGTTCAGTCGTGTGGCCGGTATTTTGTTATCTGTAACGCAGTAGACTGAAATACGGGTGGTGCACTGATGATGATTTGATTGTGTAGAACGTCGTTCTTCACCTGCTGTGTGGCTTGGTATGAAATGCCTGACCTT
This sequence comes from Oncorhynchus gorbuscha, assembly GCF_021184085.1. NCBI lineage: Eukaryota > Metazoa > Chordata > Actinopteri > Salmoniformes > Salmonidae > Oncorhynchus > Oncorhynchus gorbuscha. The sequence continues at coordinate 62,404,584 of NC_060178.1, forward strand.
GCAGGTGTAAGGAATCACACACTGAGGATGCCACAGACTGAAGTGTCATCAGGCCACACTACTTGGTACCAACGATGCAGTGCTGTTTGAGCTTCTGTCGCAAGGTCAACACAGTGACTCACACAACCCCACCAACCAACTAACTCCCTCTCAGGAAAAGGCTGAAATTAAGACTTCCATTTGGGACAGAAGTAGTGGAGGGGGGGGGGGGCTGGGTTGAGAGTTGCAAGAAGGGTATTTGTGGTGCCTCTCGTCACACCTAAAGAGCCCACTCACACACCACACTCACCTAATAACACTTGCACACACCATCGTCTCACAGACTGAGTGATGTGGGCCTTGCCTGTACCTGCCCTTCTCCCTCAGTAGTGTCAGTTTGGAGGGAACGGATGAGGAAGAAGGAGGGGGGTGCAGAGGGCACCTGTACAAACCTCTCTGTCACACAGGTGACGGTGAGCTTAGCAGGGGGACAAAGGATTTCACCTCACCCTCTGCCACAATACCGTCATTCTTGTGACATTAACTCGGTTACATCATTACTATGATTCCCGTGTCAGACATGAAGACGTAAATAATGAAATCAGTGGTTTGTTCTTGTCATGTCAGGTCTATTAGATTCAGTTAAATGTTCTGGCATTGGTGGCTTTTTCTTTGTTTATCCGGATCTCTAAATGAAGAGTCAGCGGCTAAATATGGCATGTAGCAAGTGTGAAGTGGGCAAACCATCGTGACCTCAACTGAAACGCAGCCAGCTGAGACACGCAGGGTATATTTAGCTGAGGGAACCATGTGTAGAGCATCGGGGTGCGTCTGGGTTAGTGGCGACCTGGTTTAAGACGTAAATCACACACACTTGGATCATGCAGATGATGGATGAGGAAATAAAGGTGTCTGGTACTGCCTCGACCTTGCAGTGGAGCATGACTCGCACCAAAATGCATTAGCTTTATGCCAAAACGTGTTAGCAGATGACAGCTGATGGAACCAACCAGGCTGTGTGTGTGAAGGAATAGTGGTTAACTGTTTTCAACACAATATGATTTGGCCAATTAGGATTGTCATTTCCGTACCACTACTGTTACAGTTCACACGAGATCAACAGAGTAACCCACTGGCACCTGTCTCAGCGCAATCCACCATCCCTGGACTTTGTTTTCTCTCACAATGGATAACCTGTCATTTACCCATAGCACTTAGCAAGACTAGCAGAGTAACATGAGAACATGTGAAGAATCACACAGTGTTTTCTTTGGCCAAGTTCATTGGACTTGAATGGAAGGAAGGGCTTCCCTTTCAGTGGAGGTGAGCCCTGTTTCCGTGGGCTCAGTGGGCTGTGGTACAACTATGGAGAGGATCAGATATCAGAGCAATGCTGGGCTGAGCATCAGAGCATCATACCAGGGTTGAGATTGGTTTTATGGAGGTGGTTGAACTGTGTTATAAATGAGCTGGCAGGTTTTTACACTGATTTACCAGTATGCAGTTATGTGCCGAAATGTGCTGGAGCTTTGAATTCTTGTACCAATGCTGCCATCTACAGATGATGAGAGTAAATGCATGCAAGACACCACTACCAGACTGCCACTACCACTCACATCTGCCACCATTGGTTGCAGACAAAATACAGGTAAGTGCCAAAAATAAAGGAAACACCAACATAAAGTATCTTAATAGGGCACGTGACTGGGACTCCATCATTTTGAAAGATTCCATCATTTTGTGTTTTGTTGATTGTGGTGAAAAACTCTTGTCTCAGCTTCCGCTGCAGAATCAATTGAGATCTGTTGACTGTTGACTGCGATGATCCTTTGGGACCCCTCTTTCAAAGTCACTGAAATCTTTTCTTCTAGCCATGGTAGCCAAAATAATGAGCAACTGGGCATTTTTATGTATGACCCTAAGCATTATGGGATGTTAATTGTTTAATTATCTCAAGAACCACACCTGCTTTCAATATACTTTTTATCGCTCATTTACTCTAGTGTTTTTTGGGGTGGGCGGATACCTGTATATTGGCACGATCAAAATATCTCAATTTATTTTATTTTCACACAAACTTCCACCTTTTTAAAGAAAAAAAGGACATGCATGTTTTCCCAAAACACTGAAGTAATGGAGGAAAACTGGATCAAAAGATATTCCCCAGACTAGCTGTCTGTTTTTGTGTTTTTGGGGGGTGGAGCCCAAACCAGCCTTGATTTCAATGTCTACAGAAGTTTAATTTTGGTCCGGATCAGACCAAATCTGAACTAATCATAGACGTCTATATTTCACAAGTTTAGAGTACAGTGTAATGTACTGTACTATACTGAATTAAACTCTACTGTCCTGTACCATACCGTACTATACAGTACTCTACTGTCCTGTACCATACCGTACTGTACAGTACTCTACTGTCCTGTACCATACCGTACTGTACAGTACTCTACTGTCCTGTACCATACCGTACTGTACAGTACTCTACTGTCCTGTACCATACCGTACCATACCGTACTGTACAGTACTCTACTGTCCTGTACCATACCGTACTATACAGTACTCTACTGTCCTGTACCATACCGTACTGTACAGTACTCTACTGTCCTGTACCATACCGTACTGTACAGTACTCTACTGTCCTGTACCATACCGTACTGTACAGTACTCTACTGTGATAATTGTTTGTGATGTTCAAACTTGTAAAACATAGCCTATGAATCATTCAGATTAGGACCTGGTCCACACTGGCCAAATGTGTACTTGTTTGGGGGCAGAGCTCATTAGAATAATACACAGCATGCTTTGCGAGTGTTTGTTTTTACATTTAGGTCATTCAGCAGACACTCTTATCCGGAGCGACTGACAGTCAGTGCATTCAACTAAGGTCGGTCAACAACAACATATCACAATCGTATCAAGATAATAAACAAATCTGTAACCGTCCTTTACTGCAAAGCGTATTGTTGTTCAAAGTGGTCTCAATGTTTTAACAATCCTCCAGTTGGGTCACAGTGAGCTCCATGTATTGGGACAGTGACACGTTTTGTTTCTCCTGCAGCACTTTGGATTTGAAATGATACAACGATTGAGGTTAAAATAAAAAATGGGTTTGCAGAGAAAAACAAAAACAGTCTTCGTTTGTCAATAATTTAGCAATACATTTGATTTCTAGATATATGGCAATAAGTCCTGGTGCTTATTCTGTATGTTGGACTACTTTGGTGGATGTTAGAGACCTTGCACTCCTCCACCTTCCGTTTGAGGATGCCCCACAGATGCTCAATAGGGTTTAGGTCTGGAGACATGCTTGGCCAGTCCATCACCTTTACCCTCAGCTTCTTTAGCAAGGCAGTGGTCGTCTTGGAGGTGTGTTTGGGGTCGTTATCATGTTGGAATACTGCCCTGCGGCCCAGACTCTGAAGGGAGGGGATCATGCTCTGCTTCAGTATGTCACAGTACATGTTGGCATTCATGGTTCCCTCAATGAACTGTAGCTCCCCAGTGCCGGCAGCACTCATGCAGCCCCAGAACATGACACTCCCACCACCATGCTTGACTGTAGGCAAGACACACTTGTCTTTGTACTCCTCACCTGGTTGCCTCCACACACGCTTGACACCATCTGAACCAAATAAGTTCATCTTGGTCTTCTCAGACCACAGGACATGGTTCCAGTAATCCATGTCCTTAGTCTGTTTGTCTTCAGCAAACTGTTTGTGGGCTTTCTTGTGCATCATCTTTAGAAGAGGCTTCCTTCTGGGACGACAGCCATGCAGACAAATTTGATGCAGTGTACGGCGTATGGTCTGAGCACTGACAGGCTGACCCTCCACCCCTTCAACTTCTGCAGCAATGCTGGCAGCACTCGTATGTCTATTTCCCAAAGACAACCTCTGGATATGACTCTGAGTACGTGCACTCAACTTCTTTGGTCGACCATGGCGAGGCCTGTTCTGAGTGGAACCTGTCCAGTTAAACCGCTGTATGGTTTCGGCCACCATGCTGCAACTCAGTTTCAGGGTCTTGGCAATCTTCTTATAGCCCAGGCCATCTTTATGTATAGCAATAATTCCTTTTTTCAGATCCTCAGAGAGTTCTATGCCATGAGGGGTGGCAGGGTAGCCTAGTGGTTAGAGCATTGGACTAGTTACCGGAAGGTTGCAAGTTCAAACCCCTGAGCTGATAAGGTACAAATCTGTCGTTCTACCCCTGAACAGGCAGTTAACCCACTATTCCTTGGCTGTCATTGAAAATAAGAATTTGTTCTTAACTGACTTGCCTGGTTAAAAATGAGGTGCCATGTTGAACTTCCAGTGACCAGTCAGTATGTGAGAGTGATGACACCAAATTTAACACACCTGCTCCCCATTCACACCTGAGACCTTTTAACACTAAGGAGTCACATGACACCGGGGAGGGAAAATAGCTAATTGGGCCCAATTTGGACATTTTCACTTAGGGGTGTACTCACTTTTGTTGCCAACGGTTTAGTTGGCTGTGTGTTGAGTTATTTTGAGGGGACAGCAAATTTACACTGTTATACAAGCTGTACACTCACTACTTGACATTGTAGCAAAGTGTCATTTCTTCAGTGTTGTCACATGGAAAGATATACTCAAATATTTACAAAAATGTGAGGGGTGTACTCACTTTTGTGATATACTGTACATATTTTAGACTTCGGAAAAATATGTCTTATAACCTTTCATTCAGCACCTGAAATCCACTTGATGTCAACGTCTGGAAAAGACGTCTAATAGACATCTTTTTAGCGTATTTTAGCTTATTGGGATTGTATATTTATTTTTATTTTTATTTAGAACATTTCGGTATTATTTGTCTAACTATGTGATTGTGAAATTGTCTCAGCTGAAGACCAAAAAGCTGCCATACAGCAAGATTGAGCTAATTGTGTTAATTGTGAATGTATGCGTGTGTGTTTACCGCTGTTTGTACCAGAATGTCAATGAAGAAAGGCAACCATTACCCCCCCACCCCACTCACATACAACCCCTCCATCCACCCCACACACCCCCAACTCTAACTCCACCCTCATCACCTGTCAGTCATCCACGGGTCCCTGGGCTGAGGAACACAGGCCTGTCAGAGGGACCTCCAGCAGCCCTCAAAGAAAGAACCCCCCCCCCCCCCCCCCCCCCAAAATAAGTAAAATTTAAGAAAGTCGGCCCTACTTTGCAGATCAGTCAGTAGATACCTGATTGTCACTCTGAGAGTCACAGCCTAATCCTATTGTGTCCTCTATAGGATTACTCTCTGTGGTCCCTCTCTCCCTGTGGCTGCGCGCGGGAGAAAAACCAGATTAAGGGGATTAGCTTGTATCCTCCTGACTTGTCAAGCTGGGATGTAAGGAACCATTGACTTCTGGGATATGAATGAGAGAAGTGCCTAAAAAAGAGGCAATGAAAGGCAGTGAACAAGAAAAATTCCTGAAAGAACAATGTGATTTGTTTGCTTTTGTTCCCTTTAACTGGGCTGAAAGGTTCAAAGGGCTTCCCCTGAGGAAAGGAAACCACCAAGCGCAGAGAGAGCGAAGGAGAGGGAGAGGGAGAGGGAGAGGGAGGGAAAGATGGATGGAGGTAGAGAGAGAAAGAAAGAAAGGGAGAAAGAGAGGGAACTAGGGCAGGAGAAAGACAATGAGTGAGGGTGGGAAAGAGAGAGGGGGGACAGAGGAAAAGAGAGGAAGAGATCCACATCTCATTTCTATAACAAGCATGTAGGGCTTTCTTGTTTTTTTTGTACAATATTACATTAATGTATTGCCTTTATCATGTTCCTAGAATTACCCATTTTTCTTCTCCAGCCATTGATCATCATCCAGTATACACTTCCTATAGATTCCAGGAGAATGAGATATGGAATCAATCTCAATCAAGTCATCCAGAAATTAACCCTAAACTCCATTCATAAAATATTTTACGCACACAGCTACATGTAGCCTACTTGGACACTGGTTCCCCACATTTCCCACTCTCCCACACCAAATAGCTTGAAGCAACAGAGCTCTTCTCGAAGGCTCCATTTCCCTACATGGGAGCATGTTGATCTGGTTACATGTGCATTGAACAACAGAGCAGCTTTTCAGCATTTTTAAAAAAATGTATGAGAAAAAAAATAGACAACGAAGTTTGCTCTTTTACGATGGGGGTCAATGGGAAATAATGTTTGTTTTCACCAATTTATGGGCATGGTCGGGGGGAATTCCTTCTTATGACATGAATACCAACTCGAGTATGCGAATGCGCCTCAACCAATGAAAACGTGTGGTGGACAGGGCCGGCCAGGGAAGTTATATAAGGTTATAGGGTTATCATAAGGTTTTCTATTCTCTCTGACATTTGTTTCTTTGTATAATCTAGCTGTGGAAGACAGTCTCCCTTGAACTGCCAGCTTTTTGAAAAGCGACTTTGAGATTCTGTATGAAAGTTCAATATATTATTATTAATAACAACATATATGCCTAATATTATAATAAACATGTAATAAACAATATAGATATAACCAAAGGAAAGTTTACAGCTGTCTCAGCCTCCAGTATTTATGCTGCAGTAGTTTATGTGTCGGGGAGCTGGGGTCAGTTTGTTATATCTGGAGTACTTCTCCTGTCCTATTCGGTGTCCTGTGTGAATCTAAGTGTGCGTTCTCTAATTCTCTCCTTCTCTCTTTCTTTCTCTCTCTCGGAGGACCTGAGCCCTAGGACCATGCCCCAGGACTACCTGATATGATGACTCCTTGCTGTCCCCAGTCCACCTGGCCGTGCTGCTGCTCCAGTTTCAACTGTTCTGCCTTATTATTATTCGACCATGCTGGTCATTTTTGAACATTTTAACATCTTGGCCATGTTCTGTTATAATCTCCACCCGGCAAAGCCAGAAGAGGACTGGCCACCCCACATAGCCTGGTTCCTCTCTCGGTTTCTTCCTAGGTTTTGGCCTTTATAGGGAGTTTTTCCTAGCCACCGTGCTTCTACACCTGCATTGCTTGCTGTTTGGGGTTTTAGGCTGGGTTTCTGTACAGCACTTTGAGATATCAGCTGATGTACGAAGGTCTATATAAATACATTTGATTTGATTTGATGATACAGCTATCTACTCTGGTACAACTATCCTACAGGTATCGAGAAAGTTTTAAAGAAAGTTTTTCAACCACCATTTCCTAGTTGCTAAAATTCTAATAGTTCGCCTATTTTCAGAGTATGTGACAAAACAAGTATAGTGTAGAGAATCATTTTACCATCTAAACCAAAGTGAAATATATTTTTCCGAAGCAAAAATATTGTATTTTCAGCATTTTGAAGCTGGTGTACGAAACCGAAATTAAAGCAAAAACTAAACTTAATGGAAAACTCTACCCGAAAATTAGTTTTTGGTACAGTATTTGTTTCATCAGTCTATTGTTGATATAGTACCAAAATATTTTGCCTGTCAGCAATCACGTTTTCAAGATATGTAACTTTCAAAATACCAAAATGTGGCCCATATGATGCAATTACATCATATGATGCAAAATGCATCATACTGGCCAGATTTCTTTATTTTGTTACACACAGTTTTTGAGTCATTCATCGGTGGAAAATAAATAAGCTACAAAATAAATAGGCAAGTAATGAGACCAATTTATTACATCAGAAAAGGTCTCTTAGGTGAACATCAATCTGGTCCTTTGCTCCGTAAGGTGAGACTGCATCCGAAACAGAAGGGAAGCTGAGGTGCAGTTTGTGGATGGGACATTCTCCTGTGCTTTCTGGACATCCTCATGCCTTCACTCAGCTCCTCCTTGGGTTTGAAAGCACTATATGGTGGAAGCATGACAGCGGGAAGATGTTTTGGGTTGGGGGTGCTGAGGACTATTTTTATCTGCTAATTCAGGAGTAATAAATTCCTTCTTTTTTTTCATACTTTTTTTTCAGGGGGTGCTGCAGCACCCACAACATCCCTACTCCCCTCAGCTACGGGTGGAAGGTGCTTCTCCTGTGGGCGAGACAAAACAATTCTAACGTAGTAACTTTTATTGGACCACCATCAACACAAATGTACCCACAAAATATTTCATTTGTTTACAAATGGTGACAATAAAACTAACCTAACACAAAAATAAGTGATCCACATAACACATCTCTTGATTGACTATTGATTGACTGCAATTTATGAAATAGAGTGTAAACAGTGATTAACAAATACAACAAGGTATAACAATATGAGCACTACTTACCCAACACCTCGTCAAGTGTAGATCTCTTGACGTAACGGCTAAGAATACCATACCCCCCCGAATTCGCTATTTGTGTCAGTGGTGGGAGGGCGCCCATAAGGCCATAGGAGAGTCGTGTACACTTAAGAAGGAAGGAGGTAGTGCTCTTCAGAAGGAAGGGGGGAGTGTAGTGACCTTAACCCAACACCTAACAACCTCATCGAGAGTTCCAATTCTCTCGGTGTAACTGCTAAGGTGTTGGGATGTCAGTCGCTGGACACTCGTTTGGGTCCCAGTCAGAGATACCCCTCGAATTCACTATGGCGTTATTAAATGGGCACCCTATTCCCTATTGGCCAGGTTAAAAGCAGTGCCCTATGTAGGGAATTGGGTATCATTTGGGACAATAGTAGAACTTTGTAATGGAGAAAATGTGCTTTTAATTAGCTGAATTCATTGATCACACACACACACCCTGACCGACACATCCCGTGTCTGACACAGCTCACTAATTGGTCTTTTCACCAATCAAATCTGGAAAAGATCTAATCTGAAAGATCTGATGTGAATGGTCAAAATACCAATTAGTGGAAAAAATATCAGATTAGGGCTGCCTGTCTAAACAAAGCTATAGTGTACCACAACCAGAAACATACAATATTATACATTCAAAAAGTTGGCCCAACTAAATACAGTGTATTAGGAAGGTTTTCAAACCCCTTGAGTTTTTACACATTTTGTTACGTGACAGCCTTATTCTAAAATGGAAATCTATGCTGCAATAGTCTATGTGCTGGGGGCCGAGGGTCAGTTTGTTATATCTGGTGTAATTTGTTATATCTGGTGTATGTTCCCTTTAATTCTCTCTGTCCCTTCCCTCCCGGAGGACCTGAGCCCTAGGATCATGCCTCAGGACTACCTGGCCTGATGACTCCTGGCTGACCCCAGTCCACCTGGTCGTGCTGCTGCTCCAGTTTCAACTGTTCTGCCTGCGGCTATGGAACCCTGACCTGTTCACTGGACGTACTACCTTGTCCCGGACCTGCTGTTTTTCTCTCACTCTCTTTCTACCGCACCCGCTGTCTCAACCTCTGAATGCTCTATTATGAAAGCCAACTGACATTTACTCCTGAGGTACTAATCTGTTGCACCCTCTACAACCACTGTAATTATTATTTGACCCTGGTGGTCATCTATGAATGTTTAAAAATCTTGAAGAACAATCTGTTCTTAATTGCCATGTATTCTTATAACCTCCACCCGGCACAGCCAGAAGAGGACTGGCCACCCCTCAGAGCCTGGTTCTTCCCTAGGTTTCTTCCTAGGTCCTTGCCTCTCTAGGGAGTTTTTCCTAGCCAAAGTGCTTCTACATCTGTATTGTTTACTGTCTGAGGTTTTAGGGTAGGACTTTGTGACATCTGATGTAAAAAGGTCTTTATAAATACATTTGATTGGTGAAATCGTTTTTTCCCCTCATCAATCTACACACAATTCCCCATGATGACAAAACAAAATCCGGATATTAAACTCAGCAAAAAAATAAACGTCCTCTAAACTGCATTTATTTTCAGCAAACTTAACATGTGTAAATATTTGTATAAACATAACAAGATTCAACAACTGAGACATAAATTGAACAAGTTCCACAGACATGTGACTAATAGAAATGGAATAATGTGCCCCTGAACAAAGGGGGGTCAAACTCAAAAGTAACAGTCAGTATCTGGTGTGGCCACCAGCTGCATTAAATACTGCAGTGCATCTCCTCCTCATGGACTGCAACAGATTTGTCAGTTATTGCTGTGAGATGTTACCCCACTCTTCCACCAAGGCACCTGCAAGTTCTCTGACATTTCTAGGGAAAATGGCCCTATCCCTCACCCTCCGATCCAACATGTCCCAGACGTGCTCAATGGGATTGAGATCCGGGCTCTTCGCTGGCCATGGCAGAACACTGACATTCCTGTCTTGCAGGAAATCATGCACAGAATCAGCAGTATGGCTGGTGGCATTGTCATGCGGGATGGCCATGTCAGGATGAGCCTGCAGGAAGGGTACCACATGAGGGAGGAAGATGTCTTCCCTGTAACGCACAGCGTTAAGATTGCCTGCAATGACAAGCTCAGTCCGATGATGCTGTGACACACTGCCCCAGACCATGACATACACTCCACCTCCAAATCGATCCCACTTCAGAGTACAGGCCTCGGTGTAATGCTCATTCCTTCAATGATAAAAGCGAATCCGACCATCACCCCTAGTGAGACAAAACTGCGACTCGTCAGTGAAGAGCATTCTTTGCCAGTTCTCTCTGGTCCAGCGATGGTGGGTTTCTGCCCATAGGCGACGATGTCTGGTGAGGACCTGCCTTTCAACAGGCCTTTACAAGCCCTCAGTCCAGCCTCTCTCAGCCTATTGCAGACAGTCTGAGCCCTGATGGAGGGAATGTGCATTCCTGGTGAAACTCTGTCAGTTGTAGTTGCCATCCTGGTGGGATGTTTGGATGTACCGACCCTGTGCAGGTGTTGTTAAATGTGGTCTGCCACTGCGAGGACGATTATCTGTCTGTCCTGTCTCCCTGTAGCACTGTCTTAGGCATCTCACAGTACGGACATTGCAATTTATTGCCCTGGCCACATCTGCAGTCCTCATGCCTCCTTGCAGCATGCCTAAGGCAGATTTACACAGATGAGCAGGGACCCTGGGCATCTTTGTTTTGGTGTTTTTCAGAGTCAGTAGAAAGACCTCTTTAGTGTCCTAAGTTTTCATAACTGTGACCTTAATTGCCTACCGTCTGTAAGCTGTTAGTGTCTTAACGACCGTTCCACCGGTGCATGTTCATTAATTGTTTATGGTTCATTGAACAAGCATGGGAAACAGTGTTTAAACCCTTTACAATGAAGATTTGTGAAGTTAGTTGGATTTTTACGAATTATCTTTGAAAGACAGGGTCCATAAAACAGGGTCCAGTTTATAAATACAATTGTTTACATTAAAATCGTAATTTACAAAAGTATTCAGACTCTTTGCTATGAGACTCAAAATTGAGCTCTGGTAAATCCTGTTTTCATTGATCATCCTTGGGATGTTTCTTCAACTTGATTGGAGTCCCCCTGTGGTAAATGCAATTCATTGGACATGATTCGGAAAGGCACACACCAGTGGAGGCTCCTCAGAGGAGGAAGGGGAGAACCATCCATAAAAATAAAGGGGAAGACCATCCATAAAAATAAAAATAGTGAAGCATTAAAAAAGTTATCTTTTTTTAGATAAAACTATATTAAATATATTCATATGTCACTAAATAATTGGTTAAAATACATTGTTTTGCAATGAAGGTCTACAGTAACTTCAACAGCACTGTCTGGGCTAGTACCATGGGTCCTCCCGAGGACAGCTATGCTTTCATCCTCCTCTGGCTACATTGACTTCAATTCAAAACCTAGGAGGCTGGTAGACCTCACCCCCTTCCATACACATACACGGTAATTTTGACAACTTCCAGAGGACGTCCTCCAACCAACCGCTTTTGCGGTATGAACTGACATGTTCATCCAATCATAGATGTAGGATCAGAGAATGAACCTAGTGTGTTTTATTGGGACTGAGCCACAGAGCATTATGGAGTTCTATGTGTTGATGAGCTTGGTGACATTGTTGGATATAGATTAAGAGTGATAGTTGAGTATTTTTGGGACATTATTCAATTCAAATTATTATTTTTTCAAATTACAGGAGATGGAGGAGGTATATTATACATTGTTTTCTTGGGTTTAGAACTTTATTTTTGTGTCCAGTTCGTGCAATTATTAAAATTTGCCTTGCTAACTTCAGTAGCTGGCTAGCTACCAGTGCGAGTGTGCATTTCTCTCCGCCAGAATGGTAGAATGGCCAACGCTGCTGGAAATGTTATGGACTTTTTGTTGAAGAACCCCTTTCATTCTTTGGGGTACACGGAAAAGGTGCGAATTAAAAGCGAGGGTCGACCTCTGCCTGAGATCAGTTTCATGAAGAAGGATGAAAAGGTGAGGGATTGTAATACCAACTGGTATCAAATATATAGCTGGTTAACAGGGAGCCTATCATCAAGCCGCCTGTAATTGCACGTTACGATTCTTTACAAGCTGAACATCTTTTCTGGGATGTCGAAAACAATTCAGAATGATTTGATAGCTTCCATCACATAAAGGTTATATTAAAGAGAATGAAGGTTTATTATGTAATCACGGTTATGTGAGCTATATGGATCACTCCAATATATTGGTATCACTCCGCAGCGGAGAGATACATCCAAGGTGAGGGTTTACAGATTTACTCCCGTGTTCACCTGTGTCATGACTGGGGTTTGCCCCTATATATAAACCATATGGCAAGGACACAAGTTCTCTACATCATTTTTGATGCACCTCTAGCACCGTAGAGGTTTGGAGTGATCCCTATAGCTCACATAATCGTAGTTACATAAGTAACCTTCGTTATGTTTCACGGACAGAAGATACAGGTCAACCCCGTGCAGCAAGTGGAGAACCCAAAAGGAGGGGCTGGCCTTGTCAACGGCTGCTCCAGGCTGCAAACAGCCAGTGAGTATACGTCCATGCAATATATTGCCCTTACCAGTGACTTACCAAGCGAACTTCAGAATGTGTGTACCTCAAACCATACGGACGTCCGCCGAGAAAATGAAAGAGAACGTGTGTCGCGGCCATGGGGTCTATATATAGGGGCGGACCCCAGCCGTGACACAGGTGTACACGGGAGTAAATCTGTAAATCCTCATCCTCACCCACCCCAGAGATTTTTTCAGGCGTTTTTTAAAACCATGTGACTTGATTAGGAAAAACTGGTCCCATCATAGCCAATATGAAACCTTTTTACAACTGATTAATGACTGTCATTCCTTATAGGGTCCAGAGTTTTCCTAGTTAGGTTAACATTTAGGGAACAACTCCAGGCCTCAGAGGGTAAAAATTGCCCCACCGCTCTGGGAACTATGGTGCCACCAGTCTGCTCGCAGTTGTCAGTTATCGTCAGGTATGTGGATGATCAGGGCTTTATTCAGGAACGTTTCTTGAGCTACTTTGATTTGTCAAGTGGGCGAGATGCGCAGTCTGAGTTCGACTTGATGAAGAAAAATATCAGGGTGCCTTGTGGAGGATCAGGTGACGATTGGCTAATCTGCCTTTGCCTTCCGGCATGCTAGCTAATGTTCAATCCCTGGAAAATAAATGGGAACAACTGAAAGGACATTAAAATAGTCATTTCTTATGTTTCACCGAGTCGTGTCTGAACGACGACATTATGAACATACAGATGCGGGTTATACACTCTATTGGCAGGTTAGAACAGCAGCCTCTAGGAAGACACAGGGCGGGGGCCTATGCATATATGTAAACAAAAGCTGGTGCACGATATCAAAGGAAGTCTCAAGGTTTTACTCACCTGTGGTAAAATGTCATGATAAGCTGTAGACCACACTATCTACCTAGAGAGTTTTCATCTGTATTTTTCGTAGCTGTCTAAATACCACCACAGACCGATGCAGGCACTAAAACTGCACTTAATGAGCTATATACTGCCATAAGCAAAGAGGAAAACGCTCATCTAGAGGTGGTGCTCCTAGTGGCTGGGGACTTTATTGCAGGGAAACTTAAATCAGTTAAACCTCATTTCTATCAGCATGTTAAATGTGCAACCGAGGCAAAAAATTATAGACCACCTTTACTCCACACACAGTTCTCCCTAGCCCTCCTTTTGGCAAATCTGGCCATAATTCTATCCCCCTGATTCCTGCTGACAAATGAAAATTAAAGCAGGAAGCACCAGTGACTCGGTCTATAAAAAAAGTGGTCAGATAAAGCAGATGCTAAACTACAGGACAGTTTTGCTAGCACAGACTGGAATATTTTCCTGTATTCTTTCGATGGCATTGAGGAATACACCACATCAGTCACTGGCTTTATCAATAAGTGCATCGAGGACGTCATCCCCACAGTGACTGTACGTACATACTCCGACCAGAAGCCATGGATTACAGGCAACATTTGCACTGAGCTAAAGGGTAGAGCTGCCACTTTCAAGGAGCGGGACTCTAACCCGGAAGCTTATAAGAAATCCTGCTATGCCCTGCGATGAACCATCAAACAGGCAAAGCGCCAATACAGGACTAAGATCAAATCATACTACAACGGCTCCGACGCTCGTCAGATGTGGCAGGGCTTGCAACTATTACAGACTACAAAGGGAAGCACAGCCGAGAGCTGCCCAGTGACACGAGCCTACCAGACGAGCTAAATAACTTATATGCTCTCTTCGAGGAAAGTAACACTGAAACATGAATGAGAGCATCAGCTGTTCCCGGACAACTGTGTGATCACCCTCTCTGCAGTCGATGTCAGTAAGACCTTTAAACAAGTCAACATTCACAAGGCCGCAGTGCCAGACAGATTACCAGGATGTGTATTCCGATCATGCACTGAATAACTGGCACGTGTCTTCACTGACATTTTCAACCTCTCCCTGTCTGAGTCTGTAATTCCAACACGTTTCAAGCAGACCATCGTAGCCTCTGTGCCCAAGAACACTAGGGCAACCTGCCTAAATGACTACCGACCCGTAGCACTCCAGTCTGTAGCCATGAAGTGCTTTGAAAGGCTGGTCATGGCTCACATCAACACCATTATTCCAGAAACCCTAGACCCACTCCAATTTACATACCGCATCAAGAGATCCACAGATGACGCAATCTCTATTGCACTCCACACTGCCCTTTCACCACTGGACAAAAGGAACACCTATGTGAGAATGCTATTCATTGATTACAGGTCAGCATTCAACACCATAGTGCCCTCAAAGCTCATCACTGAGCTAAAAATCCTGGGACTAAACACCTCCCTCTGCAACTGGATCCTGGACTTCCTGACGGGCCACCCCCAGGTGGCAAGGGTAGGTAACATCACATCCGCCATGCTGATCCTCACCACGTGGGCCCCTCAGTGGTGTGTGCTTAGTCCCCTCCTATACTCCCTGTTCATTCATGACTCCACGGCCAGGCACGACTCCAACACCATCATTAAGCTTGCTGATGACACAACAGTGTTAGGCCTCATCAACGATAACAATGTGACAGCCAATAGGGAGGAGGTCAGAGACCTGACCATGTGGTCAAGGACAACAACCTCTCCCTCAACATGATCAAGACAAAGAAGATTATTGTGGACTACAGGAAAAGGAGGACTGAGCATGCCCCCATTCTCATCGATAGGGCCTTAGTGGAGCAGGTTGAGAGTTTCAAGTTCCTTGGCATTCACATCACCAACAAACTAACATGGTCCAAGCACAACAAGACAGTCGTGAAGAGGGCACAACAAAACCTATTCAGACTGAAAAGATTTGTCATGGGTCCTCAGATCCTCAAAAGGTTTTACAGCTGCACCATCGAGAGCATCCTGACAGGTTGCATCACTGCCTGGTATGGCAACTGCTCGGCCTCCGACCGCAAGGCACTAGGAAGAGGTGTCAGAGGTGACAGAGGTGTCAGAGGAAGGCCCTAAAAATTGTCAAAGCCTCCAGCCACCCTAGTCATTCTGTCTGTTCTGTCTGCTACTGCATGGCAAGCGGTACTGGAGCGCCAAGTCTAGGTCCAAGAGGCTTCTAAACAGCTTCTAACCCCAAGCCATCCTGAACAGCTAATCAAATGGCAACCCGGACTATTTGCATTCTCCCCTCCCTCTTATACACTGCTGCTACTCTGTTATTATCTATGCATAGTCACTTTAATAACTCTACCTACATGTACATATTACCTCAATTACCTCGACACATTTGTTATTCCAATTTCTTACTTTTTTTTGTAGGTATTTTCTTTAAACTGCATTGTTTGTTAAGGGCTTGTAAGTAAGCATTTCACTTTAAGGTCAACACCTGTTGTATTCGGCTCATGTGACAAATAAAATGTGATTTGATTTCAATGACATCATCAACCAATTAGTAGACAATTAGTAGACATTTAGTAACTGGTCAAAATCACACAATGCACTCCAATGATGTCAAAGGAAACACTTATCTATCTTTTTTACTACAAAACATGGAAACACACCATTTTCACATATGTTGATGTTGGGGTGATGCTGGAGAGGATGAATAGGAAGTTGAAAAATGGTGAAGTTTCTCTTTAACGTTACTTTAGTTGCTCCACCCCACAGATACAAGCGGTTTAGTTATAGTGCAATTCCACCACTTTTCAACCTGATATTCATTATCTCCAGCACAATGTTTTGTACCAAAAAATATAAAGCCAACATTTGGTGTGTGTCTGTTGACATCATTAAAAGTTCAAATATTTCAACACTGAGATTCGTGGTGACGTGGGAAGCAAGACAACACCCTCACCCTGGCTAAAAACTAATTGCAGGTTTTGAAAATCACCGTTTTTTTACATTTAGGATTTTTTTAAAGAACCTTTCTTATCTTTTCAACCACAGATAATAAGAATGTGCCATTTTCACATAGGTAAACACTGGTATGATACTGGAGATTTTGAATGTGAGGTCAAAGAGGTGGTAGAATTGCCCTTTAAGTAGCTGATTGGCTGAATACCTGGGGCACGAGGCAGTTGGAGCAGAAATATGCCATATTTGAGAACTACTGGTGTTTTTTTTATATATACACTGAGTATACAGAACACTACAAATACCAGCTCTTTTCATGACAGACTGACCAGGTGAAAGTGATGATCCCTTATTGATGTCACATGTTTAATCCACTTCAATCAGTGTAGATAAAGAGGAGACAGGATAAAGAAGGATTTTTAGGCCTTGAGACAATTGAGACATGGATTGTGTATGTGTGCCATTTCGTGGGTGAATGGGCAAGACAAAAGATTTAAGTGTCTTTGAACAGTGTATGGTAGTAGGTGCCAGGCGCACCGGTTTGAGTGTGTCAAGAACTGCAACCCTGCTAGGTTATTCATGCTCAACAGTTTCCTGTGTGTCTCAAGAAAGTTTCACCACCCAAAGGACATTTTACATTTACATTTAAGTCATTTAGCAGACGCTCTTATCCAGAGCGACTTACAAATTGGACATCCACTGTGGGAAGCATTGCAGTTAACATGGGCCAGGATCCTTGTGAAACTCTTTCAGCACCTTGTATAGTCTATATACCCAGACGAATTGAGGCTGTTCAGCATTAGGAAGTTGCTCCTAATGTTTTGTACACTCAGGGTATAAAGCGATCTGTGCATTTGAACAACATAAATACACATATTTCACATTTGCATGTCAATGCTGCCACTGATTTGAAGAGGTTAGATTATACTATTTAGGATGAGCAGCCAGCTCATGAACAAACGAGTGCACCAGGGAGAATAGTCGTCACTAGTATATATATATTTTTTACAATTTCTCTTCTTAAAACGTGATTTGAACCCTAACCTCAAACACACCCTAACCTTAAATTAAGGCCTCCAAAAATATATCTTTACGATACAGCTACTAATAATGTATTACTTGAGAATAGGGCCGATTCCGATGAGAGTTATCTGGCCCAATTGTATATATTACTTGGGGCTCGGGTCGATTCTGGTGTGAGTTATATCTGGTCCAAATGTATTACTTGCTGTCACGGCCGTTGCTGGAAGAAGACCAAGGTGCAGCGTGGTGATTGTCCTTTTTATTTCAAAATGTCGCCAACAAAACAACAAACGAAAACACAACCGTGAAGCTTACAGGGCATTAGTGCCACAAACAAAGTTAACTACCCACAACGAAAGGAGGGAAAAAGGTCTACCTAAGTATGGTTCCCAATCAGAGACAATGATAGACAGCTGTCCCTGATTGAGAACCATACCCGGCCAAAACATAGAAACACAAAATCATAGAAAACAAAACATAGAATGCCCACCCAAAATCACACCCTGACCAAACCAAATAGAGACATAAAAAGGATCTCTAAGGTCAGGGCGTGACAACTTGCGGCTCGGGCCGATTGTTGCTACTCTCTGGCTGCTTTATATAATTAACAATTAAATATTTATTTTTCCATATTTTCTCATTGTTTCTGTAATCAAAAAATACAATTAACATTTAAATGAAATTATTCTGTAGTATTTTGATACTTTGTGCAAGGCAATTGATAAGCATTAAAAACTTTGTGGATGACATTCTGTTACTGTTCGATTGAGTGTTCAAATCAAATGGTATTTGTCACATGCACCGAATACAACAGATGTAGACCTTACCGTGAAATGCTTACCTACAAGCACTTAACCAACAATCCAGTTCAAGAAATAGAGTTAATAAAATATTTACTAAATTAACTAAAGTAAAAAAATATATAGAATCAATCAAAATGTAACACAATAAATGTACATAACAATAACGAGGCTAAATAGCAGGGGGTACCGGTGTCGAGTCAATGTGCAGGGTCCTAAAGTGGCCACGCAGTCGTGGGTGAATATGGAGTACAGGACTAAACACGCACCCCTGAGGGGCCCCAGTGATGGGGCTCAGTGTGGCAGATGTGTTGTTGCCTACCCTTACCAACTGGGGCGGCCTTCAGGAAGTCCAGGATCCAGTTGCCGAGGGAGGTGTTTAGTCCCAGGGTCCTTAGCTTAGTGATGAGCTTTCTGAGCACTATGGTATTGAACGCTGAGCTGTAGTCAATGAACAGCATTCTCACATAGGTGTTCCTTTTGTCCAGGTGGGTAAGGGAAGTGTGGAGTGCAATTGAGATTGTGTCATCTGTGGATCTGTTGGGGTGGTATGCAAATTGGAGTGGGTCTAGGGTTTCTGGAATATGGTGTTGATGTGAGCCTTGACCAGCCTTTCAAACCACTTCATGGCTACCGATGTGAGTGCTACGGGGCGGTAATCATTTAGGCAGGTTACCACACGGGTTCCACACATATCAGCTAAAAACAAGAAGAAGTGGCTCCAGTGGGCATGCAATCACCAACACTGGACAATTGAGGAGTAGAAAATTTTTGCCTGGTCCGACGAATCCCTCGTTCTTGTTGCGTCATGTTGATGGCAGAGTCAGCATTTGGCGTAGGCAGCATGAGTCCATGGACTCATCCTGACTGGTTTCAACGGTACAGACTGGTCGTGATGGTGTACTGGTGTGGGGAATGTTTTCCTGGCAGATGGTAGGTCCTTTGAAAATAATTGAGCAACGAACATTTCTGACACCTTGTTGAAACCATGCCCTGAAGAATTCAGGCTGTTCTGGAGACAAAGGGGAGTTTGACACAGTAATAGATGGTTGTACATAATAAATTGGCCACATTCCCACAATCAATAACCCCAGAGATTGCTGTCACCTCAGTACCTGAATAGGGTCTGGACTAGTCCTGCTGTTTGGCAGAGTTTCATATGATATTGTAAGCTACTCAATGGAGTAAAAGGTGTGACATACTGTATAACCAATGCTCCGTCAAACATTTTTCGTCACTGAGTAAATTTCAGGTCTGCTGAGCACAAACTTGAACATTGTGAAAATTCTGTGCAACTTCCGGCGCACGTTTTCTGTGAGTACTGAGGCTGTACCCATTTTAAATTATTTTTAACATTATTCAGGTAGGCTACTGTGGCTATTTGATCATAATGTAGGCCTACCTGTGTGGCCTACCATCATAAACAATGGAGGAAATGCATCCCATAACATTTTAACATTGAAATAGCTGTTCTATCGTTCAGCCTACAGTAGCAGCCAATGTGTGTTGTTCAGTGTAAGCCTACATTCCATGAGACTTCTGGGAAAAAAACAAACAGAGCTTGATATTAACCTGTTTATCCACTTGTCCTTCAGACAAGGAGGTGACTGACAATGTTGTGTTGTTTGATGCACGAAACCACTTTACAAAATAAAATGCATCATTATTTCCATAACATTATTACAGATAATCAGACAGATTACGCTACCCTCTGCCTATTGGCCAATTATGTTATTCAAACCTGTCTCAAAATACAACACTGCCCCTTTAAGACAAAAGAAAAACGATTTACCTGACTGGCTTATCTAGAAATGCATACGTTTTGTGCTCTTGTAGGAATCAATCACTCCCCCATTGCTGACTACAAATGATCTATAACTGGGCTAATAACTCACTAACTAGCGAAGGATATGAACATAAGTACAAATGTGCACACGTCGCTACATGTAGCTCTCGCTTTGATCTCAAAACAAGCGCATCTACTCATGACTGCTCATGCTGTAGAAACAGTCCAGTTCAAAGTGAATTGCACAGATCCATATATGGCAATGGTCTATTTGCATATAGGCCTACTGCAGCTCTGATTGGTTATGGCGCACTGGTCTGTGTAGAGTACGGGAACATTGCATATAACCTATTGTGATAGAGCAATATGTTTTATTTAACATCAAAATGTATATTCCCCAGTAAAACTAACATTCTCTGAATCAAAATACACACTTAAAAACAATCAGCAACTGCAGAACATGCACAAACAAATTGCATTAAATCCTTTGGCACGATTTTCTTTTGTAGGAAGTCTATCACATTCTACAATTAATTTTAAAAACAGCTGTCTCCAAACTTTTGAAAAACTCAGAACATACAAAAAATATGATCATTCTTTAAATTTGGAAAACATTACATTCATTGGCACAGTTAGCGGTGCTTTTATACAGCAGCTAAATCCGTCTCAAGGTAAACGGACCTCTGAACTTAAACATTTGAGTCAATGGCAGTCTTCACACTTCCAGTAGAGGGAGTCTGTCCAGTTCCATACTGGAGGATAGTGGTTTCCACCCCAAAGGGGGAACTTGAGAAGACTCATGAGACCTACTGGTAAAATGCACGAGGGTGTATTTTAGGGTCACTCCGGACAGAGCAAAATTCTGTTGGTGACCAAATGTTTTGGGGAACCACTGTTGTAGGACAAGAGTCCAGTAACAGTTATGAAAATAAACAAACATCCAATAATTTGGAAAAATATCATACTATGTAATAGTAAGACCTTTGCACAACCTTTGATGCACCTTAAGGGAGTTAATTAGTTTTTTTATTTAACCTTTATTTAACTAGGCAATTCTTATTTACAATGACGTCCTACCAAGAGGCAAAAGGCCTCCTGCCGGGACGGGGCCTGGGATTAAAATTCATTAATTAATTAATACAATATAAGTTGACATCAAGAAAGCAAGTCAGTTGATTGTTGACACGTTTTTCCAACACTTTTGATAAGCAGGGCAAAATAGAAATAGGTCTATAACAGTTAGGATCAGCTTGATCTCCCCCTTTAAATAAAGGACGAACTGTGGCTGCCTTCCAAGCAATGGGAACCTCCCTAGAAAGGAGAGACAGGTTAAAAAGGTTGTAGATAGGCTTGGCGATGATAGGGACAGCAACATTAAAGAAGAAAGGGTCTAAACCATCTGACCCAGATGAGGTCAAGTTTAAGCATCAGGGATAGTCACATTGGAAGGGGTGGGAGATGAGGAAATGTTAGACGGGCAAGGAGGCATGGCTGAGTCAAATAGGAATCCTTACTTAATTAAGTGCTGATTAAAGAGCTCAGACATGTGCTTTTTGTCAGTAACAACCACATCATCAATATTAAGGGACATCGGCAGCTGTGAGGAGGAGGGTTTATTCTCCAGGTCTTTAACCGTTTTCCAGAACTTCTTGGGGTTAGACCCACAGAGAGAGAACTGCTCCTTAACTAGGGTACGTGGGATGGTAGCGTCCCACCTGACCAACATCCAGTGAAATTGCAGAGCGTCAAATTCAAAAACAGAAATATTCATTATAAAAATTCAGAAAACATACAAGTGTTATACATAGGTTTAAAGATGAACTTCTTGTGAATCCAACCATGGAGTCAGATTTCAAAAAAGCTTTACAGCGAAAGCATACCATGCGATTATTTGAGAACATTGCCCAGCAGACAAATCATTACAAACAGTAACCAGCCAAGTAGAAGAGTTACACAAGTCAGAAATAGAGATAAAATGAATCACTTACCTTTGAGGATCTTCATATGGTTGCACTCAGAAGACATTAATTTACTCAATAAATGATTGTTTTGTTCGATAAAGTCTCTCTTTATATCCAAAAACCTTGTTTGCACGTTTTCTTCAGTAATCCACAGGCTCAAATGCAGTCACAACAGGCAGAGAAAAAATCCTAATTGTATCTGTAAAGTTCATAGAAACATGTCAAGCAATGTTTATATTCAATCCTCAGATTATTTGTAGCCTAAATAATCGTTAATATTTCAACCGGACAATAACGTCGTCAATATAAAAGGTGAACAAGAAAGGCGCGCTCTCAGGATTGCGCATGAAAAAGCTCTGTGACACTTTAGGGTCCAGTCATCCAGACTGGTCTTACTCCCTAATTTTTCAGAATACAAGCCTGAAACAATTTCTAAAGACTAGTGGAAGGCATAGGAACTGCAATTTGAGTCCTAAGTCAATGGATACTGTAATGGCTGGATGGATCTTTCTCAGGTTTTCGCCTGCGAAATCAGTCTTGTTATACTCACAGACATTCTTTTAACAGTTGTGGAAACTTTAGAGTGTTTTCTATCCATATCTACCAATCATATGCATATCCTAGCTGCTGGGCCTGAGTAGCAGGCAGTTTACTTTGGGAACACTTTTCATCCAGAGGTGAAAATAATGCCCCCTACCCTAAAATAGTGCCCCCTACCCTTTTCTGTGAGTTTAGAGGCATGCCTTGTGGGATTAATGATAATCTAAGAAAGATTTAGGGAGTCCCATTGCTTTAGGACTTAGTCAGGTGGTTTAAGCATATCCCAGTTTAGGTCACCTAGCAGGACAAATTCTGACTTAGTGTAAAGGGCCAGGAGGGAGCTTAAGGCAGGTAGGGTACAGGCCGGTGCTGATGGAGGACGATAGCACCCAGCAACAGTCAACAAAGAGCTATTTGCTTAAAACCAGCAAATCAAATGTTTGGGAGACAGACTTGGTGGAGGCAACTGAGCACTGACGGTGATCCTTGGCAAAGATTTCCACTCCCACACCTTTGGAAGGTCTGTCTTGCTGAAAAAGGTTATAACCAGAAAGGTTAACATCAGCATTCAAAACACTCTTTCTTAGCCACGTCTCAGTAATAAGCAACACATCTAAATTGGAGCTGTGAACCCACACTTTCAACTGATCCATTTTAGGTAATAAGCTTCTAGTGTTAAGGTGCAGAGAACCCAGGCTTTTACAAGAGCAGAAATCCGTGAAGCAGATATCAGAGCACAAGTCAGAATTGTGGCTAGCAACTGTAGATGGGCCAGGGTGTACATGCACATTTCCAGACATCATCAACCATAAACACACGTACACAACTGTACGCCCAAAGAGAGACTCAGGTACTCAGGCAGCATGCCATGAACTAATGCAACGTCATTGAACCACAGCCATTTGAAATGCACATAAAATACAACATCAACACATCCCTTCAGAAACCTTTTACCGTAAATGACAAACAGCAGGACTACTTTTACCTGGACTGTCTCCCTTTCAAACATTATTCAAAAGTTACACACAGATATACTGATCTTGTATATACAGTATTCAGACCCCTCGACTTTTTCCTCATTTTGTTACGTTACAGCCTTATTATTAAATATTTTTTACTTTATTTAACTAGGCAAGTCAGTTAAGAACAAATTCTTATTTACAATGACGGCCTACCCCAGCCAAACACTCCCCTAAACAAGGACGACGCGGAGCCAATTGTGCGCTGCCCTATGGGACTCGCGATCACGGCCGGTTGTGATTGAACCAGGGTCTGTAGTGACACCTCTAACACTGAGATGCAGTGCCTTAGACCGCTGCGCCACTTGGGAGGCATTTTAAAATGGATTAAATCGTTTTTCCCTCATCAATCTACACATAATACTCCATAACAACAAATCAATACCAGGTTTTTAGAAATGTTTAGAAATGTATTAAAAATATAAAACGGAAATATAACATATTCAGACCCTTTACTCAGTACTTTGTTGAAGCAACTTTGGAAGTGTGTTCTTGGGTATGATGCTACAAGCTTGGCACACCTGTATTTGGGGAGTTTCTCCTATTCTTCTCTACAGATCCTCTCAAGATCTGTCAGGTTGGATGGTGAGCGTCGCTGCACAGATATTTCCAGGTCTCTCCAGAGATGTTCGCTCAGGTTCAAGTCCAGGCTCTGGCTGGGCCACACAAGGACATTCAGTGACTTATCCCAAAGCCACTCCTGCGTTGTCTTGGCTGTGTACCTGTTGGAAGGTGAACATTTTCCCCAGTCTGAGGTCTTGAGCGCTCTGGAGCAAGTTTCCATCAAAGCTCTATCTGTACTTTGCTCCGTTCATCTTTGCCTTGATCCTGACTAGTCTCCCAGTCCCTGCCGCTGAAAAACATCCCCACAGCATGATGCTGCAACCACCATGCTTCACCGTAGGGCTGTCATGTGCCTTTTACTGAGGAGTGGCTTCCCTCTGGCCTCTCTACCATAAAGGCCTGATTGGTACTGTGCTGCATAGATGGTTGTCCTCCTGGAAGGTTCTCCCATCACCATAGAGGAACTCTGGAGCTCTGTCAGCGTGACCATCGGGTTCTTGGTCACCGCCCGGACTAAGGCCCTTCTCCCCTGATTGCTCAGTTTGGCCGAGCAGGCACCTCTAAGAAGAGTCTTGGTGGTGATGGGTTCTGACTTCTAAACTTGAAATATTGTTAATCATCAGGTAGCCTATGGAAAGGAGAAGGGCCACAGTCTGATTTCTACACCAGATGTTAAAGGTTATCTGTAGGAAGAATGTATATGGTTGCGGTCACTAATAAGGGTGGAGAGCTGTAGATTAGTGAGGAATGGGGGCCGAGGTCAGGTCAGGTCACATTAAGAGAGAATGAACAGTGTATTCCCCGAATCACTTAACTTCCTGCCTAGCAATGAATATGTCATGTTTAAGCGGGAAGCAGGAGACTTCATCTAAATTGGGGTATGTATAAACTTGTGCTGGTGGGAACATGTCTTTGTCAGTCTAGCTGTCTGACCCATTGGGTGAATAAACTTGGTTTGAGCTTTTATAGTTGTCCGTCTGTTTTTACCCTGTTATTTAGAACCTCTGTTATTTAGAACAGTGTAGCAGCAGCTCTCGCGCTATCGACTGGTATTTCAAACAATGAATAGCCAAAAAACGTATATATTTCTTCTTCTCCCGGACAATTGGCCAGCGCTAATTTTATTTATTTGCCTTACATTCTTTGCATTGGCCAAAAGCCGGCTATTACCAGCTAACGGAAACCCCGGTGTGTGTGTACCTTGATTCTGTGCTGGAGGGAATTGATATCTGGTCTCCTGCTGCTGCTGCTGTCAAGATGTCTGTGGACCTTGAGAACGTTCTATTGAATTGGGCTTTGGTTGAGTCAAGCTATATTAATCTATACTTGTCTCAACATTCTGTGGTACATTCCGTTACAGAAAGCTGACCGTATGACACACGGCACTGCTTCACATGAGGCATTTGAACTAACGCCTTTTTTCAGACATGCCTTCTTGAAAATGTGAACTTTCATGTGCCTTAATAACAAGAGAGAATGTCAAGAGTGTGCAAAGCTGTCATCAAGGCAAAGGGTGGCGACTTTGAATAATCTAATATAGATTTTCATTTGTTGAACACTTTTTTTGGTTGATACACGATCCCATATGTGTTATTGTATAGTTTTGATGTCTTCACTATTATTCTACAATGTAGATCATTATAAAAAATAAAGAAAATCCTTGAATGAGTAGGTGTGTCCAATCTTTTGACTGGTACTGTACATTCTGAAGAAAACAAACAAACTAACAAACAGTGGAGTATTTACATGTAAGAAGTACTACAATGTGGACAGTGTCAGAGAGACTGTGAACACAGTTTAGTGAAGGTCACTGTAAGGGCTACAGTGAAGTCTGCTCTCTCACTATGGAGGTTGTGAACAGTGTGATCAGAATGTAGAAGCGGTCAGTGTCTCCATGCTGGATAAACATGTTGGGTAGCATCTCCCTGATCTCAGGCCTAAAGGAACAACAGAGAGCGAGTGAATGAGTATGATACGACGATACTGTGTAAGTACGTGCAATATGAGGGTATTTAGTATGAGTACATGGTAAATGTTGCATATGAGTGTGATATAATTACGAGCTTCAGAACTTACCCCCTCATGAAATTGAAGCCGTAGGCACAGAACCAGGATGTTGTCATATGGGTCACGACCTTGAGCAGATCCCTGTGCATCGTGTCAAACACCAGGCCCCTGGAACCAGAGGGTGGCAGGACAACTTGTCAGAACAGTGTATACTGTATGTGTGGGAGATAGGAGAGACAGCCATCATCTCTAAAAGGACCTACTAACTGAGATGTATAACTTTTAACCTGGGCCAGACCGGGCGGAGTATTTTGTCAAACCCTAAGTTATTATTTTGAAATAATATCTGTGAAATGAATTCAGCTCAAACCAAATAAAGTTAGACAACATAAAGAAATCGAGTTATAAATAGAGTCAAAGACAACTATATAAAAGGTATTAATGAGAATTTTATTTTACCAGGTAAGTTGACTGAGAACACATTTTCTTTTACAACAACAACCTGGGGAATAGTTACAAGGGAGAGGAAGCGGGGATTAATGAGCCAGTTGGAACAACATAAACCTAATTACTAACTGTAAACTTGTGATGTCAGCCAGGCAGACCTGGTGGGGAAGGCAGGGTCATAGACAAAGTTGAGCATCTCCTGTGGGTAACCGACATGGAAAAGAC
Source organism: Oncorhynchus gorbuscha (assembly GCF_021184085.1). Classification (NCBI taxonomy): domain Eukaryota; kingdom Metazoa; phylum Chordata; class Actinopteri; order Salmoniformes; family Salmonidae; genus Oncorhynchus; species Oncorhynchus gorbuscha. Next base: position 62,431,530 of record NC_060178.1, read on the forward strand.
GTACCACAGTCAGGTCAAACCCCGGCAACTCATACTCAGGTGATTTATGCACTGCAGCAAGCAGGGCTAGAGATACAGTTACTGTAGTACAGAGTAATATACTCACTGGGACAGGGCTACAGTGCAGTCTCTCAGTGTTCATAGAGAGGGAGACAGATTTATATGGTGAGACTGACAAAGCAAGTAATAGGGCCTACACACTGGAACACGGGGAAGGATTTATACGTGTCCTCTGTGGACAGTTGAAATTAAACTGGTATGGATATGGTAAGTGGATAACATACCCGTGCAAGTACACACACGACACACAAACACACTAAGACCAGGCCTGGAAAGTGCTTTGACTGCACTGTCAATTGTTGCCATGGAAGCAGGTGACCTGTAGTGGTTGGCATGCCAAGAACCCCTTAGTTCCTGGTTCTTTAGTACTTGTTTGATGCTTCTACTGTGAAGTGGGGCCGAATGAGATGGGAATGAGTCAGAGGTCTGCCAGTAGTCACGAGCTGGTTATGCGCATTTCACATGAGAGGTATCTTCCGTTCCTTTGCTTTTGTGAAGACAAAGGAATTCTCCGGATGGAATATTATTGAAGATTTATGTTCAGAGATTGAAGTTGTCCTAAAGATTTATGTCCTAAAGATTGATTCCATACATCGTTTGACAAGTTTCTACGGACTGTCACGGAACTTTTTGACATTTCGTCTGCAACTAGTGAACGCGTTTGATTTGTTTACCAAACACGCTAACAAAAGTAGCTATTTGGGCATAAATGATGGATATTATCGAACAAATCAAACATTTATTGTGGAACTGGGATTCCTGTGAGTGCATTCTGATGAAGATCATCAAAGGTAAGTGAATATTTATAATGTTATTTCTGACTTCTGTTGACTCCAACATGGAGGATATAAGTATTTGTTTGTCTGAGCGCCGTACTCAGATTATTGCATGGATTGCTTTTTCCATAAGCTTTTTTAAAAAATCTGACACTGCGGTTGCATTAAGCAGAAGTGTATCTAAAGTTCCATGCATAACACTTGTATTTTCATCAACATTTATAATGAATATTTCTGTACATTGATGTGGCTCTCTGCAAAATCACCAGATATTTTTGGAACTACTGAACATAACTCGCCAATGTATACTGAGATGTTTTGATATAAATATGAACTTTATCAAACAAAACATACATGTATTGTGCAACATGAAGTCCTATGAGTGTCATCTGATGAAGATCATCAAAGATTAGTGATTAAGTTTATCTATATTTCTGCTTTTTGTGACTCCTCTCTTTGACTGGAAAAATGGCTGTGTTTTTCTGTGGCTTGGCTCTAAACTAACATAATATTTTGTGGTGCTTTCGCTGTAAAGCCTATTTGAAATTGGACACTGTGGTGGGATTAACAACAAGATTACCTTTAAAATTGTATAAGATACTTGTATGTTTGAGGAATTTTAATTATGAGATTTCTGTTGTTTTGAATTTGGCGCCCTGCACTTTCACTGGCTGTTGTCAAATCGATCCCAATAATGGGATTTCAGCCCTAAGAAGTTTTAACAAACTATAGTTTTGGCAAGTCGGTTAGGACATCTACTTTGTGCATGACAAAGTCATTTTTCCAACAATTGTTTACAGACAGATTATTTAATTTATTATTCCCTGTATCACTATTCCAGTGGGTCAGAAGTTTACATACACTTAGTTGACTGTGCCTTTAAACAGCTTGGAAAATTCCAGAAAATGATTTCATGGCTTTAGAAGCTTCTGAAAGGCTAATTGACATAATTTGAGTCAATTGGAGGTGTACCTGTGGATGTATTTCAAGGCCTACCTTCAAACTCATTGCTCTTTGCTTGACATCATGGGAAAATCAAAAGAAATCAGCCAAGATCTTGGAAAAAAAAACTGTAGACCTCCACAAGTCTGGTTCATCCTTGGGAGCAATTTCCAAACACCTGAAGGTACCATGTTCATCTGTACAAACAATAGTACGCAAGTATAAACACCATGGGACCACGCAGCCGTCATACCGCTCAGGAAGCAGACGCATTCTGTCTCCTAGAGATGAACGTACTTTAGTGCGAAAAGTGCAGATCAATCCCAGAACAACAGCAAAGGATATTGTGTAGATGCTGGAGGAAACAGGTACAAAAGTATCTATATCCACAGTAAAACGAGTCCTATATTGACATAACCTGAAAGGCTGCTCAGCAAGGAAAAAGCCACTGCTCCAAAACCGCCAGAAAAAAAGCCAGACTACGGTTTGCAACTGCACATGTGGA